>NW_008353342.1:4736238-4808983 GCF_000622305.1 Nannospalax galili
AAGAGGCTGTCGGATCCCCTGGGACTGGAGTTACAGACAGTTGTTAGCTGCCATGTGGGTGCTGGGATTCGAACCCGGTTCTTCTGCAAGAACAACCAGTGTTCTTAGCCTCTGAGCCATCTCTCCAGCCCCATGAAATCTTATTTAAAACAAACTCAACCCTTTACTTGCTACATTAATTGCTCCAGAAAATATTTACTCAACATTTCAGGGTTTTCAAATGAGCAGTCATTGTTCTACAGATAAGCAGGTCCAATTCTATGTTAGGTCTGATGGGGCTTAGAATCACCATGGAAGCACACCTCTGGATATGTCTGTGATGGTGTTTCCAGAAAAGTTCAGCTGAGCAGGAAAGACCCACCCTCGATGTGACTGATACCATAAATAATTAACAGAAGAAAGCAAGCCGAGCAGTAGTATCTATCTCTTGGCTTGCTGACTGTGGATGCAATGCAGCCAGCTGCCACCCACTCACTGCCATGACTTCTCAGCCATGATGGGCTTATGAGTCATAAGAACCTCTTCCTGAAGTTGCTTTTATCAGGCATTTTGTCAGAACAATGAAAAAAGGAATTATTACAATCAAGAACCTAGGAGCGGCAAACGCTAGGAAAGTTGCTTCAGAAACACTGATCTGTTCCACTGTTCCACTCACTTTCTGGGGCGGGTCTCCCTGAGCCCCAGCTGACCTGGAACTCACTATGTAGACCAGGCTGGCCTCGAACTCACGGAGATCAGCCTGCCTCTGTCTCCCTCCCTGCCTGCGCTGGGATTAAAGGTGTGCGCCACCACACCCAGCTCCACTTTACCTCTTTTATACTCCCAGAAGCAAGCAACCACTTCCATTTTTTAAATCTTGAAATCTCTGCTATTTCTTCTTACGTGTTATCAGTTGCCTTATCATTCACTATGGGGAGGTGAGGACTGAACTCTCACCACCACCAGCACACACCAACCTCCCTCTCTTCCTCCCTCCCATACATGAATTCTCTTAATCCAGCGAACTATCAGTCACAGCTGAGCCATGTAACATATGATGGCTTTTCCTTTCTTGTTGATTTTTTTTTTTCCTCTGTGCTGGGATCAAACTGGAGCCTTTTATGTGCTGACTATATATATATAGCCCTACACTGAACTGTATCCCCAGCTTGATTCTTTCCTGAATCAGCAATTTTCTTTCTTCCCCTTAGTGCTTAAGTACCATTTATTTAACACGACACTCCTCTTGAATTATATAACTAACTCTTCTATCAAAATGTTAACCAAATAATCTCTCCATTTTGTCTTGGAAACTTATTGCTGGCAGCCTTCTCTAGCTGGGACTGGCTGTCCTTTATATGGTCACCTCAGCAAGTCTCTTCTTTAACAGTATAGTACATAGGCTGTGGCATGGTTACTGCTGGGTGATTTTACCCAGATTTACAGAGAAATAGAAGAAAAAAAGAACAGAAAAAGCTAAAATACATGGTAGTTTGCCAAGTAGAGTCAATATCTAATGTAAACAAGCCAGGTTTGGAAAAAGTTGCTGTGTTAAAATTAGTACCTTAAAGAGATGCCACAACTTACCTAGGACAAGAGTGAGCTCATGCCCATCAAAAGCTCCAGGTGTAAAAATATAACTCCACTTGCCTTTTCTTTGAAAAGAGAATACGTGTAAAGACAGAGCCACAGGAGTGTCCCCAGATGGAGCATGCTGGCACTCAGAAGCTGCTATGTTACAGCTGTGGTCCAAGCAGGCCCAGCTACCTCTCAAGCTGGTGGTAGAAGGTGGTGTTATCCATATGCTGCTAGATTTACACATGTAAGATGCAAGAGTTACAAGGCAAGGCGTTCGCACCAACAATCCAGAAGAGGCCTGGCAGTGTGGTAGGGCTGGACTGTCTGCAGGGAGCCTCCAAGCAGGCTGTGTATGAAGTTGTGTAAGACACCCCCACCCGCAAGATATTAGATGCCAGCAAGGAGTGGCTGCTGAGGAAGTGTAGGCACTAAGTGGAGCTGTTCCAAGAACCCATGTGAGCTACAAGTGACAGGGCTGAAGGGAAGGACTACTTAAGTTAATTCAGGCTCACGCCATGCCACTATGAAACCTGGATGCTGGACATGGAGCTGTAGGAATGTTTGCCCTGGGGGTTTTAGTTTTGCTCTGGTCCAGTCTTGCTATTCTGTTCTTCCCTTTTGCAATGAGAATACTTACCCCGTGCCATTGTATATTGAAGTATGTAACTTATTTTAGAGGGCTGACAGTTAAGAGTTTGCTTTGAGGACTGGTGAGATGGCCCAGTGTGTAGAGGCACTTGCATGTAGGCTGATGACATGGGTCCAATCCCTGGATCCCACAGAGAACTGAATCCTGAAGACTTGTTGCCTGATCGCCCACCACACTTGTGCTGTGACACATGCATGTTTACACACACACACACACACACACACACACACACACGTTTGCTTTGAGTCTCAGATGTAACTTTTCTCCCTTTTCATTTCAGTTGTGGAATTTTGACTAGTTTCAGTCTACCTACAGCTTCTGTCTGTTTTTCATGTTCCTTGCGTTTTCCGTTGGAACCCTACACATACCTGTTGTGAGATTTTGGGTTTGTTTTGGTTTTTTGCAACAGAGTCTGGTCTTGGACTTTTGATCCTCCTGCCTCCACCTCCCAAATGATGGAATTTCAGGTGTGTACCCCCACACTCTGCTTTATGTGATACTGGGGATCAAACCCAGAGTTCCGTTCATGCTAGGCAAGTGTTCTATCAACTGTGCTACATTCCCAGCCCCATAAATTATGTTAAATTCCTAAACTGATCAATTCTAAAATCTATGCTAGTGTCTGAGTAAGTTTCTGATTCTTGTAGTCACTGTTCCAACAAGGGATATCTTCTAATATTTTGTTAAAAGCTGAACATGGGGGGCTGGAGAGATGGCTCAGCAGTTAAGAACACTGTTCTTGCAGAAGACCCGGGTTCGAATCCCAGCACCCACATGGCAGCTAACAACTGTCTGTAACTCCAGTTCCAGGGGAGCCGATGGCCTCTTCTGGCCTCTGCAGGCATTGCACAACACAGGTGTACTTACCTACATGCAGGCATAACACTCATATACATAAAATAAAAACAATATTTTTAAAAAGCTGAACATGATGTCCTGGGTTAAAAAGAACTCAGTACCAGCTCCAGGAGTGATCCATTCTAAAAGCACTTCTGCTTCAGTAAGCAGGACTCTATATTCGCCTGTCTTTCCAGTTTGGTGACCAGAAATATACCCTGTGCCTTTAAGGATGGAAATGATTAGGGTAGGAGATGTGGTTCAAGGGTAGCCTAACTTGCCTGCTATGCTCAAGAGCTGAGCACTATTTAAAAGAGCTGTTTGGGGGAGAGGATGATTTTTAGGCCAACTTTTCTTTTGTAAAGATGGGCGTGATGTCTTTTGGCGGAAACCTGAAATCTGCCCCGGGTACTATTCAAGGGTGCACTTGGGAGGCTGCATGGCCATAGGTGTGAGGTTGAAGGGAAGGTACTGATGGATGACCTGACCTGGTTATCTAGGGGCACCAGTGCTTGCATACTGCTTGTGCCCTGCCCATGCTCAATCCTGAATATAGCATTGACCTTGCAACATTGTGGTTTTGACAAAATCCACCTCTTAATGGCATTTCTAATAGACTCACCTTGTGTTCTATGGTCAAGTTCTCTATTTCTGCTAGGCCCAGCATCACACCAGGACTTGCTTTTCCAGGAGTGTAAAATTCACTGTAGAGTTCATGATCTTGATTTGGACCCTCAGAGGCTTGAATTCTGTCTTTTGCCTTGGGGGATTGTCATGAACTGCCCTTGGCCTCCACTGATAGCTTTTTGCCTTCTGGTCATAGAACATGGGACAGACTGCTTGCAGCTAAGCCTGCGTCTTCTGTGGAGCCATTTCCTGGGCTGGCGCCCACTAAAAACCAGCTTTATGTTCACCTCCTGGTGTACTCTTGTATTACTCTAACCAAAATACGTGACAGAAATGACATCACGGAGGAAAGGCTTAATTTGGTTCAGTTTCAGAAAGATTTCCATTTAGGCAGCAGAAGCAATGTGGGAGAGGCTTGTTCACAGAGCAGGCCAGAAGCAGAGGAGGGTACACTTTTCAAAGACCCACCAGCCAGCCAGCCTCCTAAAGTCCCTAAGCTTTCAGAATAGCACCACCACAAGCTGGGGTCATGTGCTTAGAAAATTCCACCCCAGGGCCCCAACAGTGAGATCCTGTCCCCAAAAACTAAACCACCACAGATCCAGGAATGCTTAATACTCATACACATAAAATAAAAATAAATTTTAAAAAGAAAACCAGATCTATAAAAAGGGTCAGGCATGGTGGCACATACCTTTAATCCTAGCACTAGGGAGGCAGAGGTAGGAGGATCTCTGAGCTAAGAGGCTAGCCTGGTCTAAATAACTCAGTTCCAGGCCAGCCAGGGAACTGAGTAAGACCCTGTCTCAAAAACAGAACAAAGGAAGGGCATGGAGAATACACTAAAACAAGCCTTAGTCACAATGGACAATCCCCCCACTATACAAAATGGAGGGAGCCCACCACTACTCACTTTGTCAGAAAGATCAGAAAATAAGTAATGCATCAATATGTGTATATATTCACAGGCAAGAACAAATGGCTAGCATCCTAATTTACTAGTTTCATTTCTGTTGCAGTGACAAAATACCATGACATAGTAATTTAAGGGAGAAAGGGTTTATTTTGGCTCTCAGTTCAAGGGTCCATTCTAGCATGGTGCAGGATCATGAGCCCAGCCTGTCAACACTGCATCAAGTAGTCCGGAAGCAGAGGGAGAACAGGGCCAGGCTACAAAACCTCAAGTCTGTCCCCAGAAACCTACTTCTCCAGCATGGAGGATTCCATAACCTTTCCAAACAGCACCACCAGCTGGGGACCAAGTGTTCAAACACTATGGGAAACATTTCATTCAAACCACCTCAAATAACTAGACAGAGAACTCAGAAGTCCAGGCTGGAGTAAAGTTATGAAGGGCTCTGTGACACTTTCATGGCTACCACACAGTATCCACCATGGAAGAGGAATTTAGTTAGTGGTTGACACCAGCTTGCCTGTCCTTCCCGACTGCGGTGCTGGTATAATGGCAGTTGAGTGGAGTGCCTATAGTGGGATCCATAAAAGCCATGCCTAGTCCTATAACACAGGCACCAACCTAAGTCTGATCCAACCACTGCTCTGGACAAATACCCTACCTGACAGCACTGGGCTTGATTATCCCTTGAAGAGACCAGCTAGCAACTTAGTGGTAAATTGACTACATTTAGTCTCCTACCCTGGAAAGACCAGAGCAGCACTGATGAAAGGTTATAGTATGTTGATCTACTGGCATGGGATCCCAAATAATACTGTCAAACCAGGAGATTCACTTCATAGTAAAAGGGGTTGAATGGGTCCATTGCCTACTGATCAGATCATATTACTTCAAGCCCACAAGCTCCTGGCCTGGTAGCATCAGAGTAGTTTGTTAATGGTATTAAAGGGCCATCTGAGAGTTAAAAGTCTGGAAGAATGAGGTGCTATCCTCCAGAGCACAGCATACACTCAAGTACTTGAATATATAGGCCCAAGAAGGGGAGCCACCGCCACCATTTATCACCTTCCCATGACCATAGGGAACTCTGTGCCTCCCCTATAACCTAAAGTCCTATAAAGCTAAAGGTCCTGGTCCCCAGAGATACAGCTGTACCAGGAAATGTAGTAAAGTAGTGCTTATCGTCTAATGAAAAATTTTTGTGTGCACATGCATTTAGAAGTCAAAGGTCAACCTTGGGTGTAATTTCTCAGATGTTGATTTTGAAGACAGGATCTCTTACTGCTTGAGGCTTGACATTTAGGTTTAAGCCTACATGGCAAACTCTTTTCAACTGGGCTTTCTCTCTCCCTGCTTTATGTAAATTTTCTTTCAAACACTATAAATTCTATTTAGTCAAAGTGAAAAAAACTTAGCACCCAAAGGACAGTAAAATATTCTGGGCTGCAGTTACAGCATTGCACTAGATTGAGAATTAGACAGTATGGGTTCTGATGAATCTAATCAAGATTTTTCATTATTTATGACCATTACCTCAAAAGCATAGAACTCCCATTAGAGTTCTCTACTGAACTTGGCATGAAATGACCAAATGCTTGGGCTTTATCAGTTAAAGCATTAGATCTATCCCTGTCCTAGTGTTCCTGTTTTTAGGTGTATAAATTTGTACTTGTGTCTTCACTTGATAAACTTTTTATTCCCCTTTGCTTAGATGATTTCCTTTCTTTCCTCCTCTCTCTCCCCCACTCTTACAGGGTTTCAGTACATAGCATTGGTTGACCTGGAACTCACTGTGTAGTCCAGGCTGGTCTCAAACTCAAGAGATCCACCTGCCTGTCTCCTGAATGCTGGGATTAAAGGCATGTGCCACCATGCTGGGTGGTTTGTAAAAACCATCTTTTTGTTTCCACTTAAATTTCTCCAGGAAAGGAAACAACCTGAAGATTTCACTTAATTAGATGGTTTTTATGTGACTGGATGGCCTGTCCTGAGAGAATTGTAACATACTTAGAGACTCATACAACACTAAAAAAAATAGGGCTGGAAAGATGGTTCAGTTGGTAAAGTGACGCCTGGAGAGATGGAGACATGAGGATCCCTGGGACTTGCTGGCCAGCTCAGTTGAACTGGTGGTGAACTTCAGGTTCAGTGAGGGACTCTGGCTCAAAAAATAAGGTGGAGAGCAACTGAGGAAGATACCTGAAGTTGACCTAAGGCTTCCATAGCACACAAACTCAATATATATACATGAAAGGAAAAATTAACAAGCAACTAGTCACTCCTGGAAGATGAGGAGGAGAAACAACCATGTTTTGAAACTTGCAAAGAACAGAAATTTATTCCATACTCCTGGGTAACTAAAAAGCAAGAGGAAGGTTACTGTACTGCAGCTAAAAAAAGAGATGACAGGATTAGAATGCTGCCATTCAGTAATTCCTATTAACTGAGAGCTCCAGGCATTATCAAGTGTCCAATTAACACTTGCTAATCTCTGACTAGAGAGACTAGGTAATACGCACCACCTGATGTAAGAGTACTACTCTACTATCAAGGCTAGAGAGGTGGCTCAGTGATTAAGAGCACTGGCTGCTCTTGCAGAGGACCTGGGTTTGATTCCCAGCATCCACATGGTGGCTAATAACTGTCTGCATCTCCAGTACCAGGGGAATCCAAAGCCGCCTTCTGATTCTGATCCCTGAGGGCACTGCACTCGTGCATGACACAGGAGCACTTACATACAATGCAGGCAATACACTGATACACATAAAACAAAAATAATTAAAAAGAGCGCCACCACCGTGATGAGGTCATGCCCCCCACCCAGTCAAACAATGAAACCCCAGTGGATTCAAAACAAGTTCACAAAAAGTACAAGTGACAGAGCATGTTAAATATATCAAGATTATAATCACAAAATCTGGGAAACATTATACAGATCATGTTTTCTTCATAAACTAATTTTGGGGGGAGGGGAGGGGGCACAAAGGGAGGGAGGGATGGAGAGAGAGAGAGAGAGAGAGAAATATATAGCCCTTACCTGAATCTTAATGTATAACTGCTTATACCAACTAAAATTCTGGTTAAGAAACTGTCAGTATTTTGGCATGATGATGGTATCTGTGTGTTGGGGGTATGTGTAAATTCTTTCTGAGACAAGGTATACAACCCAGGCTGGCCTTGAAATCAAGATCCTCTTGCTGCTGCCTTCTGAATGCTGAGATTGTAAGCATGCTCCACCATGCCTGCCTTTGCTGTATATTTCAAGGAGTTTTTAAAAAGTCAACACTAAAATAATTATTAAAGAAGGATATCTGGATTATTTAAAAATAGTTCAGAGAGCGCCAGGCATGGTAGCCCATGCCTTTAATCCCAGCAAGCAGGAGGCAGAGGTAAGCAGATCTCTGAGTTCCAGGCCAGTTGGGGCTATACAGGGAGATCCTGTCTCCAAAAAAAAAAAAGGCCAGTGGTGGCAGACACCTTTCTCTGTGAGTTCAAGGCCAGCCTGGTCTACATAGTGAGTTCCAGGCCAGCTGGGGCTATAGGGAGACTCTGTCTCAAGAAAGACCAAATAGATGATAGATGATAGATAGATATAGATAGATAGATGCAGATGAGCAGAGCCATACAGAATATACTGGTTACAAAAATGAAACCAATAATTCATTTCTAGCTCTTATTGTCTCAGCCTATCTGCTGCTCAAAAGGCAACAACACAGAAGAACACACACACACACACACACACACACACACACACACACACACTATGGCACTATTCTGTCAGAACAGGTTACTCAATCAGGCAAAAATCAATCTAATACTTCATTAAGTAAAGTTCAAGCACATTTCAAAAAGTTTCTCATTTATTTAAACACAAAACACATGTATAGCATGCAAGTTAACTTAAAAATTACATGGTGTCTTCCCAAACCAATTATGTCTGAATGTATCTTCAAGCACTGAAAAAAATAAACCAACACATTCCACAGGTAGACTCAGACTCTTCTGTTACCTCAAGTCAAATGAGAGTTGCATATAAATTCAGTTATGCATAGTAGTTTCCTTAAGTTAGGCAAATAATTTAATTGATAACCACGAATAAATATTACTTTTTTATTTCACCAAGTTTCTCTTCTGAACCATTTACCAATACCAGTCAGAGGAACATCAATATATCCAGTCACAAAAGACACTGCAAATTAAAATATTGTCAATATTCTAGATGACCAGAAGTATCTGTTTATGAGAGTAAATGCTGGAATGACTTATCATAGCAAAAAAAGAGCAGTTCATGGAAAATAAATTTATGAAGTTCTTGGTATACTTTGTGAAAGCTTGAAATTATAAATAAAAAGAAACATGAAGATATTTTTAAAACCTAACATTGTGTTTTCTGAACCACATGCTAGTTAACAATTCATTGTGTGTTGCACAGCACCAATACCCATGATACATCTTAAAACTACTATATTCAGCAAGAGAAAGAAATTGTTTCCTTTATGAAAACTGCCAAAGCAGCAAGTTTTCATTTGAAAACAAAAAAGTCTGTATGAATGCAGCCAAATGCCTCTCACTTAGAAAATGGCCACCAGGAAGGGGCAGTGCTCTTTATTAACTGTGTGGCTTCTATCTTACTGGATCGAGGTCTTACTTCAGTTTGTGGAGTGTTTCTTTTTGATCAATCATAAAAGCAACACAATCATTAAAGGCTGCAGACTACGACAGCAAAGATTTCTGACTGTTAAAAAAATAAATAAATTTATTTTTCAAATGAAAATTATTATAAAAGTGGAAATTACAATAGTTAAGGAAATAGAAAAATAAGCCAATTATGATCTGAGTCTTCTGACTATGGCTCCAAATTAGTAATACAAATATCTATATAAAAATTTCAAAATTTCTGCCAGCCAGATCCTAACACAAAACTTCCCAAGTATCTCTATCAATTGAATAACCTCAAACATCCCATTTTCTGCAAATTTCTGTTAACACCATTGCAGTCACCCCTACCACTGATGAAGCAAATATTGAAATCTCTTTTCCTATTTCTTTTATAGTTTCCTAAAATAAACTTGATTTAGTTTAATCATCTGAAAAATAAGTGGCACACTTAAAAATAAGTACACACTTAGCACTAATTACAAAATTGTGCACTATGGCCAACAATATAATTTATTTGAGGATTATTAGTGATTTTTCAAACAATTTACTGTTTCTAGACTAAACAAATAAATTATAATGTATGACTTAGTATAGCAGGTTAAAACACCTCTGGGATTTCAGAGCAAAATTTACCTCTAATTTTTTTTTTGTATCCTCTGTATTTTTAACTTTACGGCGTATCTTTTCTGTTCCTTCACAACTTTTTCTCAATTTTCAAGGCTATAAATTTCCATCAGCCAATATAATTATCTAACAATATAAAACTGCTTAGTTCTACGATGCCTTAATTCATTTCCTATATAGAGATGACATGTTAACATCCACCCAATTCCTATCTTACTAGTAGGATTACCAGAGAGCAGCCAGGCATTCTTATCCTACCAAGCTATATTAAGTATGGAAGCAGGAAGAAGGGAGACAGAATCATCTCCAAACTCCCTCTTAAAATGAGATTTGCTTTCGATATGTAAAATAGTTCTATTCAAAATAACATGCAATAGGCATTTCATGAGATAACAATCAAGGAGCCTGCTCAGTCTCAAATGCCTGGTTAGACAGTCGTAAGGTTTCAGTGCTCAAACTTTAGAGACCATACAAGCAATCTGAACCCTGATTTCATTTCAAGGGATTTTAAAATACAGTACTGACTTGATATATTTTGTGGCATGTAGTGTTGTAAGTGGTAAAATTTAAGACATTTAATCTAAATGTTCCATTTTCCCTTAAAAAAAGGGAAGACATTTTAGTAGGAAAAGAAAAACAAAAAGCAGTAGCAGCTGGGTAATTTAAACCTAGATTAAAAACACACACACATATTACAAAACGCAAATACAAAAAGCACAGTCCTATAAGATACAGTCAGCTTGGCACAGTGAAGACTAAATTTAAGACATAAAAGACAAACTGTGTAATAAATAGGGCCACAGTTGTAAACTGTCATTTTCCCCTCCTAAGACGTCAATTGCACTCTAGTTGTGCTGGGAAGCAGCAGAGTTTGCAAGAAGAGTGGGTAGGAAACAGCTGTACAGGCCAGGAATAATTTACACATTAAAAAATTAGAATTCTACAATCCAGGGAGAGCGGTTACAGTCACTGGACGACTGTTTGATAACTATGTCCTCTTCATACAGCAACTGCTTTTCAATACCTGAAATGGGAGAAAGCATAGAGACAATTTTAGTCTATAATGTTTGGGATAACTATGTAGAATCAAATGAGAAGATAAAATGTCAATAGCTTTGACCACTTTCCCCAAAATTTAATTTTAAGGCAATATTAAAAATGATCAGACTTCTTTTACTTATCTAGTAACTATAACTACTGATAAGGAGAACAATGTTTAAAAGGTCAGACCTTTTTTATTCTCCATAATAATACCATAGTATAGAGGGGCTGATATATGAATCATTTAATAAAGAAAACAGAGCTGGGCATGGGGGCTCACATCTGTAATCCCAGCACTTGGGAGACTGACGCGTACCTGGGTTAGAGAGGGAGATGGTGGGGAGAGCAAGCCGGGGTGGTGGGGGGGTGGGGGGATGAGTTCGAGGCTAGCCTGGTCTACATAGCAAGTTCCAGGCCAGCTGGGGCTACAGGGAGCCCCTGTCTCAAAAAAAAAAAAAAAAATTACCAGTACAAGAACTAACTAAGATGGAGGTTTAAGAACACGTGCTGCTCTTTCAGAGGACTCAAGTCCACCAAAGGCACCTGCACTCACATGCACATACCCACATACATAATTTAAAAATATGTAACAAAAATTAATCCTTTATTCATAGAAAACAAATTTGTGAAATTCTTGGTATACTTTATGAAAGCTTGAAATTATAAATAAAAAGTTTTAAAAAAATACAAAATGACTATCTTTTGGACCAGCAATAAAACAAACCTATAAATAGCTGGCTGGCTACCATTTCCCTTCTGAGCTAACCTGCCATCATACTAAAGATGAACTGTATGTATTTTACAGACACCATGATCTATCCTACGCAAATGAAGTATGAATTCAAAGTTTATGCGTCAATCTTAATATTTTATTTATTTTTATTTTATGTGTATGAGTGTATTGCCTGAATGTGTATAAGTGCACCTGTGTTGTGCAATGCCCACAGAGGTCAGAAGGTGGCATCAGATCCCCTGGAAGTGGAGTTAGGGACAGTTATTAGCTGCCATGTGGGTGCTGGGAACTGAACCCCAGTCCTCTGTAAGAGCAATCTATGCGCTTAACTGCTGAGCCATCTCTCCAGCCCCAAAAGTTTATCAATTTTAACATGAAAACAATAACCAAAAATCCCTTTGCCTAGCTCCCTCTTCCAGAAAGGGAGAAGGGCAGCTTTTGTCTACTAAACGCTCAGTGCTACATAATATCTTAACTCATGCAATTCTCACAAACTGTTTCTATCTTACTAATAAAAGGGATTTGAAGTTATTTGTCCAAAGGGGACAGGCATGTAGGGAGGTTGTATCTCTCATTGGTAGGAACATCAACTACTCTGTCTACAGTGTTACTAAAACAGGGTCCAATCAAAAAATGTTAATGGCAGGGGCTGGAGAGATGGCTTAGTGGTTAAGAGCACTTGCTATCCTTGCAGGTTCAGCTCCCAGCTCCCACACTGCAGCTCAAAACTGTTAACTCTAGTTCCAGGGGACCCAATTCCTTCTTCCGGCCTCCATGGGCATCAAGCACACAGGTAATGCACATATATACATGGAAGCAAAACATTCATATACATAAAATAAAACTTTAAAAAGTGTTTATGCTAAATCAATCAATACTTCTCATCTATACTGATATATGGCAACTGGGAGTGGGGGCAGAAACACGTAAATACACATATGATTAAACACATCCAGAAGGAATGTGTCTCTGGTAAGTCACGGTCACTAAAAAGGTGGGGGTATGTTCCATATTAAAAGAAACTTGAGGAAAAAACAATCTCACACAACAGTCCTAGATTATGCCCTAGTTAAACAAATTAGCCACACCAGAAATTAAAAAGAAATGAGATTTTGAGGGATATAGCACAGTGGTATAGTGTTTGCCTAACATCTGTGAAGCCCTGAGTTAGGTCCTTATAACCCTGAGGAAGAGGAAAAGAGAAGGCAAAAAAAAAATTCTGAATTTGGACATTAGATAATATTACACACTTTAATTGTTAGGTGTAAATGTAATTATAGCTGTACAGAAAAATGCGGCTTTTCCTATTCATCAGTTAAGTCATGAATTCATAACTTATTTTTATAGTGATGATTTAAAAAAAATATTAATCTTATTTTTTTTCCATGTATGAGTGTACTGCCTGCATGTATGTGAGTGCACCCGTGTCACACAATGCCCAAGGAGGTCAGAAGAGGGCATTAGATCCCCTGGAACTGGAGTTACAGACGGTTGTTAGTCACCATTGGGGGCTGGGAATCGAACCCATGTCCTTTGCAAGAGCAGCCAGTGCTCTTAACTGCTAAGTCCTTTCTCTAGCCCCATCAATCTTATTTTTTCAGACAGGACCGCTCACTGAAACTGGAGCTCACTGACTAAGCTAGCTGCCCAATGAGATGCAAGCTCCAGGGACTCTCCCATCTCTCAGGTGGGCCAGGAGAAAACATTGGATCCCCTGGAACTAGATTTAGAGGCAACTGTTAGCCTCCATGTGGGTGCTGGGAACTGAACCTGGGTCCTCTGGAAGGGCAGCCAGTGCTCTTAACGGCTGAGTCATCTCTCCAGCCCCTCACTTAAATCTCATACTGGATAGAAAATAGGGAATATTAAATTGTTGAACTCTCTAGATTACTGTTTCAATTTCTACTCAATGTTAGGAAACAGCATTATGCACCATGTCAAAACAAAAAGCAAAGATAAACTAGCTTTAGTATTTCTCAGAAGCAATAAGTTACCTATCACATAATTATCTAGTATTTTAATTTTCAGTTTTGACACCTATAGGACTTCTTAATTAAAAATCAGACTTCCTGCAAAGTATCATGAACTATTAGGCAGCTACTAACTAACTGTGCGGTAGGAGAAAATATTCAGAATGGATTGTTAAATTAAAACAGAGCTATCAAATACCATACGTGAACAGGCACAGTATGTTATTAAAATAGCTTAAACCTTACAAAGCTCTCAAAATATATACCCAACATACTCGGTAGTAGCTCTAGATATTTTGTGATACTCTTTATCTTCCTGAAAGAAAAAGATATTACTTGTGGAAATAAAAATAAAGAAAACTGAATCAGTGAGATGGCTCAGCAAGTAACGTATGTGCCCACAAGCCTGACAACCTTAATTTGATCCCAGGGACCCACATGATGTAAGGACAGAGTAGAGTCTTGGAAGTTGTCTCTGACCTCTACATGCATGCCCCGACACTGACACTCATCCCAAACAAGGAAATAAGGAAGAAAGCTCAGAAATGTTAGAAAAAAAAAACCAAAACAACTCACAATAGGTGAAAGGAAAAGAAATACAAAGAAATAACTTGTTTGAAACAGGAAATGTCCCCCAGCATGGTGGTGCACGCCTTTAATCCCAGCACTCGGGAGGCAGAGGCAGGCGGATCTCTGTGAGTTCAAGGCCAGCCTGGTCTACAGGCTGTTCCAGGACAGCTGGGGCTACGGGGAGACCCTGTCTCAAAAAGACCAAAGGAAAAAAAAATAATAATAAGGAAATGTAAATGGATCAATAAATATGCTTATAAAATCCAACTTCATTAAGAATCAATTTTGGGCCTATTAGAAGCTTACAAACTATTGATATTCAATGCTGGAAAGAATGTAACCAAATACTTTTTACTAAGATACAATTTTGTGCAGTCCTTCTATAAAGGAATGCATGAAGAGCCCTAAACATGTCCATACATGGCATTCCACCTTAAAGATATTTCATACTTCAAATTTCACATATAGAAATTTCTATTTTGGAAAAAGTTAATGTGCTTTATTAAATTTCTAGTAAAGAGAATGTTATAAACCAGGGTATATCTCCATTAGGTAGAATACAAAGGAGCATTACAAATGATCCAATATTAGTTTTAGAAATAGTAACAACACAAATCTAAAAATATAGATTATCTAAACCATAAAATAAAGAAATCATACTAAGTTACTGTCACAAAATTACATACAAATTAAAAAATGAATCCCAAAGCCTAATCCAAGTAGCTCGGCATTCCCACATGTAGCTGTGGCTCAAAAGCAGACATGACTCCACACCTGCCAATGTGTGGCTTTCTAGGCTTGCTTGCCGCCTCCACCTCGCAGCGCCACTGGCTGGTTATTCTGAACAAATGTGCCTCCTCCTCGAATTGTACCCGGGTGAGTTGGAGAAGCTGCTGGATGCTGACCAGGACGAATAGGCTTTGCTAGTGTAAGAAAGAGAGATGGAGTTAGAATAGAGCTTAACCACAAATGCAATGACTACTCAGGTTTTTCTTTCATTATGGAGATCAAGATGGCCTTGAACTCACAGAGATCTGCCTGCCTCTGCCTCGGGAGTCCTGGGATTAAAGGCATGCTCAGCACCTTTTTGTTTCTTGAGTTCTCTTTTGTTATATCCCTTTCTCCAGAACCAGTTAACACAATCTCTTACCTGTTAATACTTCAAAAATGTTTATCAATTGATTGGAAAATTTTATTTTAAATTTATTATTATGTGTATGTGAGTGTGGTGTATGGGTGCCATTGTTGCATGTGGAGATCTGAGGACAATTTTCTGGAGTCAGTTCTCTTTTCCCCATAGGAAATAGAGATCAAACCCAGGTTTGCACAGGAAGTGCTTTTACCCACTGAGGCATCTCAACAGGCCCCTCTTAACAATCTGATTTCTGTCCCATAATAATCCTGAAGTGGAGAGTAAAGGTTGATGACTTAACTTTCAATTCTCTTTTAGCTTTAATATTATTGGTCCATATAGTTTTCTCCTAGCCTTGCCCATATCTAGCTATTTAACTACCTGTTCTGTTAATTAGTATCTTCTTCCCTAACAGTACCACTCTTTAGCAATTTAGAAAATAAACATAGAAATATCATCCTAACAAAACAGTAAGAAAAAACAGATAATGTTTTTAAGTTAAGCAACAGGACTTAAACCAGGCATAGCTTAAAGGTTGTATTCAGCACACTCTACTAACCAATCTGGGCAGAATGCCCCCTTCTGGCCATGTTCTTTGACCTGACTGCTTCCTTTATCCGATCTACTTCTTGCTGATAGCGTTTGCGGTCTCGAGATGCATTTTCTTTGGCTTCTTTCAGGGCTGACTCCAAAGCTTTCACTCTCTCAGCAGTAGCTCTAAGTCGTTTCTCTAACTTAGGAAGTTCACAGCGAAGGTCTGCATTATCACGTACCAACTGAAGGTATACAGAGAAAATATGGAGCGTTTTTAACAAGATGATTTGAGAAGATGAATGTTTCATAATTGCACTTTAGAAAAGTCGAACTACATTTTCTACTGAGCATTCCCATTAATTTAGGTAGCAACATGCAAGAAACAACACATGTATCTATACATAGCAGAGACACATTTTTCACAATGTGCATGTTTGTTTAGGTACTTTTCTGTTTTGACACAGGGTTTCATGTAGCTTGGATAGTCTTAAACTTGCTCTGCAGCAGATGATAACCTTGAACTTCTGATCCCCTAGACTCCTCAGTGCTAGGATCACAAGCATATGCTCCCATACTCAGTTTTATGTGGTACTGAGGATTAAACTGAGAGCTTCCTGTATGCTAGGCAAGCACTCTAGCAACAGAGCTACATCCTAGCCATGTTTAGTTAGTTATTTTTTATGGGGGTAGATTGGATTGTTACCTTCCTGTACCAGACAGTGAAGTAGAACACTAGTACACAGTGCTTTCTTTAACCAAACACTAATGCTGTAAAATGGGTATCCCTTTAGGCACGTCCCTCTGAGACAGGGTTTTGCTATTCATCTCAAGCTGGCTTTGAACTCATTAAGTAGTGGAAGATGACCCAGACCTGCATCCTCTATGCCCCAGTGTTAGGACTACAGATACATACCAACATGTAGAATTCTATGGGGTTGCTAGGGAACAAACCCAGAGGTTTATGCACGCTAGACAAGCACTCTACCCGACTCTTCACAAGTAAACATATTAATAAAAGCTTAAAAGTATCTTTAGCTTTACACTGGTGCAAGTTTCAGGTTTGCAGTAACAGTTAAATTTTTAAAAAATTAGTATTCTTATAAAATATGTGAACTGTTGCATTAATTATGTATTTCAGAGACTGGACAAAAAACTCAAAAAAGAGAAAGCTTTATTTTAGCTGCCAAGTTCCCTGTCCAATAAACTAAGAAACACTGTCACACTTGAAACCCTACAGAGGAAATAAGGATATACCTTTTCATTGGATTTGTCTATTAAACAGGGTCGTTAAAAAATTAACTTCCCCCTTAGGCATACCTATAATCTCAGCACATGGGAAGCTGAGGCAGGGTTACTGAGCTACACAGTACGACTGTCAGGGCCAGTCTCAAAAAAAATCTAGACTACATAAAAATGCTAACTTCCCTGAAAGTTGCTAATCTGTATAGCTGCTTAATAAAATAATGGAATAGCATAGGGCTTAAAATTTTTTAGGGCCCTGAAAGGTTAAAACACTTTCTACTCCTCAATTTTTGGTTTTTATGCTGTTGAAGACATCAAACTAGGTATTTTTTATTACCTGCTTATGCACTTTAGTGAGCTGTTCAAGATTATTTTCAAGAAAGGAAATCTTCTGTTTTTGTGCAGCACTGCCCCCAGTGTCATCAGAATCAATCTCAGCACTCTGAGAAAAGAAGGTTAACGAGTATGATGAAAAAAGGTCAAAATACCTGAGCTTAAACAACACAAACGTGGACATAACAACATAAAACTATTTTACTTAAGAATACCAAGATTCACATAGGCAAACACAAATATCCAAAATAAATAAAATCTTAGCCGGGCATAGTGGCACACACCTTTAATCCCAGCACTCTGGAGGCAGAGGCAGGCAGATTTCTGTGAGTTCAAGGCCAGTCTGATCTACATAGTGAGCTCCAGGACTGCTGGGGCTACAGGGAGACCCTGTCTCAAAAAGACCAAACAAAATAATAATAATAATAATAATAATAATAATATCTTTAAGGAAAAATTGCATACGGCAAGCAGCTTTACTGTTAATGCCCCTCAGCACTGTTGCATCACCTTTTTAACTCTGGTAGCCAGGTCCTGAACAAAGAGCTTGCGTAGGTTATGTAGAGTCTGAAGTTCTTTTGCCTTGAATTAAGAACAAAAACACCAGTCTTAAACTCAAGATAACTAGGGTAGAAAATTCTAAAAAATGACTCCCAATCTTACTATTTTCACATTTTTCTTACCACGGTCTCTTCCAAACCCTTCAAGTCTTGTCTTGCTTGTTCCCGTCGATCTTGCATTACCCTAGTAGTAGAATATAGGTACATATACATTTTCAAACTTGAACCCAAAAATTCACTTTAACAAAAATTAAATCAAACTTTTTATATGAAAGAATGTTATTAAATTCAAATGTAAAGAGGCTTGTATTTAAACAAAAGTTTGCCCATGTACCTTTCAAAGAATTTTTTATAGATTTCAGTTTCTTTAAAAAGAAAACTACACAGAGTTAAAAGTATAGTTTATAGAGTAACATTCCTCCTACAACAATGGAAACAGTGTGTGGCAGCTTATAAAGAATGGCTCAAATTTTTATTTTAAAACATGCTACATATCCTGTTATTTATCCAACATGATATGGATTAAGTGGGAATTGTTGATACTGTAATTCAGTAGAATTCTTTTTTCTGCCCCCCTGCAGTGCTGGGGCTTGAACCCAGGGCCTTGTGCAAACTCAGCACATTACCTACTGGCAACAATCCTAGCCCACTGCAAAACCTTTCTAAAAATCAACTCTGAACTGGTCTTATGGTGAAACCATTCTATAAAGATAGTAGTTCATTTTCAAATTATCTCTTAAAATTCAAGGTATGCAGAAGAGTATAATCAGAAGTTTTCTACCTTTAAGGATTCTGGAAAACCAAGTGAATGAGGAAAAAGCAGGGGAAAAAACCTCTGTTTAAAAGCTAAGGGTAAAACAGTGTCATTCCATGAAAAGTCAAATTTGACAAAACTTAGTGTCAGAAGTAGATCCTACAATTTTCTAAATTATGTATTATTATACTTTGTTTTTCTGATAAATTCTGAAATACAGCAACAAAGAAAACAGTCTGAGAAACAGGACTCTATATGAAACCCTGCTTTCTCTAAAGTGCAAGTACACAGTACAGGTTTCTAAGATACAAATCAAATGGAGAGAGGTAGGGGGAGATGCAGATGAGGAGGCTCTAAATATTAATAAGATGTATCATGAAATGCATAAAAATTCAGTAAAAATGTATTAAAAGAAACAAGAAAGCAAAACAAAACAAAATCCCCAACAAATCAAACCAACTCAGAAGACATGTATCCATCAGTAATATCTACAGTTTTGCATGTTTTAAAACTTTCTGGTAATACTCACGTAAGTTCATGCAGTTTTTTGCTTTTTTCCTGATCTGTAGCTTTCAACTTCTCATGTTCAACTCTTAGACGTTCCTGCTCTAACATCATTTTCTGGTTTTGGCTGACAAAAGAATTTAACACGTTTGACCTCATGTTTTCTGAATGTCATCATCAAAATTTAACTTTTTGTTGTTGGCTTTTGAAAGAGGACACTACTACATATTCATCCTGAAGTGAAACTTGAAATCTTTTTGCCTCAGCATAGGATTATAGGCACATGTCATTGCACTGGGCTTGGACTCTAGCCCCAGCTGGGCTGGAACTCCCTATGTAGACCAGGCTGGCCTTGAACTCAGAGATCTGCCATCCCCTGCCTCCCAATTGCTGCTAGATCAACTAAGATGACTTCTGTTTCAAAAAACTCAACAAACCCCCCACAATTTTCAATGATACTTTTCTGCAGCAGTTCACACACGAGTAGACATCAGTTATAATGAGTTTAAACTACAGATCCCTTGTTCCCTCCCCACCTTTTACTAAATATTTAGAGCAAAAGGTCTAATAAATTTTTTAGACTGATCTGGAACTTAAAGTTTTACTGAAAATGTGAAAAATCTTAATTTTTCCATTTCAAAAGTTCTAATTTTGCTAGCAACTACAGGTTTCTAATACTGTCCATTAGTAACCTATTATTTCCTGTTGTCTGATTAGTCAATCTTTCTGAATTAGTTTCTACTATGAAAGGGAAAAAGCTAATACTTACTCTTGAAGATCAGTTATTAGTTTTTCCTTTGCCTCAACTTCATCTCTCAAACTACTGATTTGTTTTTGATGAGTTTCTCTGTGACTCTGGATCTGCTGCTCAACAGCTTGCTAAAATTTGTGTGGAAGGGAAAAGAATATTAAAGTCAGACTAATATGATGGATTAAAAATAGAAGAATCCGGTGCTGGAGAGATAGCTCAGCAGTTAGGAACACTGGTTGTTCTTGCAGAAGACCCGGGTTTGAATCCCAGCACCCACGTGGCAGCTAACAACTGTTGGTAACTCTGGTCCCTGGGCATCCGATAGCCTCTTCTGACCTCCGCGGGCATTGCAAGACACGGGTGCATGTAGGCAATACATGCATACATGATAAAATAAAAATAATAAAATTTTAAAAAGGACTTCTGGCTTATTCTTTAAAAAAAAAAACAAAAACAGAAGAATCCAATATAACATGAAACTTGCCTTCACTTCGTTTGCAGTCTGAACTTTGTTTAAGTGCTCTTTTTCCATCTCATGAACTTTCTCTGTATATGGGGGGGAGGGGGAAAGAAGACAACCAAAGTAAGTGTTGTTAAGATTCCTCATATAAACCAAAGAACAAATGGATTTTATATGAACTACGTATTTTAGCAGAACTCTCTAAACTCAATGACACTAGTACAATCAGTTGTACCCACTGTATTGAAATTATGAAGGGAAACGAGATCGTTTCTAAGCACCTATGTTAAAATTGTACACACACATAGATACATATTAGAACTTCAAAACTTTGTGGGAAACCTTACCATTTATTATATGCGACACAATTTTTCTTTCTTCTAGTATGTATGTGTTTGCACTATGTTTTTGTGTGAGTCTGGATGCCAGAGGCCAACTTCACATCATCCTGTACCACTCTCCAATTTTAACAAATATTTCAAAGCTACATTGAAGTGGTTGATTTATTTACTATTTCAAATTATCCACATTCCTACTATTTTATTTCTTTGTAACTGAACAATTATCCAAAATAAGAACTGGAAGCCAATACCTTGTGCTCGAAGCTGGACAAGCTCTTCACTGAGGGAGTCCACAGACTCCTCCAGCTGTCTCTTCTTCTGTTCCACATTCTGAAGGTACTCAGTCAGTGACTTGATCTTGGCCTCATGCTTTTGGAAAAGATACACTGATATGAATTGGGAAAATACTTTACACATTTTCTAGGTAAGATGTGATAAATTAGAGTTATCTACAGTTTATGCTGCTTGCAAACTGAGACAGTGATTATCTTGCTTCTCTCCTTGAACAAGTCTTGTCTTCAAGTCACCACTACTCAGCAGCCAAAGTAAGGAAACTGGTCCCAGTGCTCGTGCTCACCCTAGAATCCTTCCAGTCTTTGTAAATCAGCCACATAGTTCTAGTTAATTTTCATACTTTGTATATACAGGTGTTCAAACATTCAAGTTGTTTTCCTGAAGCCATGCAAACAAACACCTGACTAAGCTTTTTGTTACGGGAAAATACACAGAAGCTCATTTTCCTGAAAACTTTTATAATTAAAAAAAATTTGCACTTTTTTTTGTGATAAAAAGAACTGTTCTGTAACACGCACCTGGGAGATACGCAGCTGGCACGCTGCTAGCTCTTTCTCATTTTCTTCCATCTTTTTGTTGCTCTCGGTCTGAGTGCTTTCTAACTGTTTGCAGCGTTTCACCATTGTTTTTACTTCTGACTTCATTTTGCTAATGTAGAGCCTGGCAACAGTGAACTCTTCATCTATCATACCAGTTCCCTCAGGCTGCTGTGAAAAAAAAAATGAAATAAAATGTTAAAGCCAAGGGGGCTGGAGAGATGGCTCAGCGGTTAAGAACACTAGCTGTTCTTGCAGAGACCCAGGTTTGAATCCCAGCACCTACATGGCAGCTAACAACTGTCCATAACTCCAGTTCCAGAGATCCAACAGCCTCTTCTGTCCTCTGCGGGCATTGCACGACATGGGTGCAATTACCTACATGCGGGCAATACATGCATACACATAAAATAAAAATAAATTAAAAAAAAAAAAAAAAGAAGTTAAACCCAAGAGCCAGGAATGGTGGTGCACACCTTTATCCCAGAGGTAGGCCAGCCTGGTCTACATAATGAGTTTCAGGCCAGCTGCTGGGGCTACAGGGACACCATCTCTTAAAAAAAATAAAAAAAAAGAAGAGGCCAGGTGTCATGACAGATATCTTTAATCCCAGCACTTGGAGGCAGAGGCAGGCAGATCTCTGGAAGTTCCAGGCCAGTCTGGCCTCAATAGCGAGTTCAGTCAGCTGGGGCTACAAGACTGCCCTCCTGCCCACCAAAAAGGCAAAACATGTTCAATGCTTGTTTTTCCCAATTACACTAGAAAAATCTTACAGTAACATATAAAATATTATTCATTAAGTCATGGGAAACCAAGAATGTGCCCTTCTTTAAAAATGTGTTTATTCATTTATCTGTATGAGTATTTAGTGTGCATGTAAGTATGCCACATGGGTGCAATGCCTGCAGAGGCCGGAAGAGAGAACTGGAGTTACAAATAATTGTTTGCTGCCATATGGATAATGGGAACTGAATCCAGGTCCTCTGCAACAGAAGCCAGGAAACATTCATTCGTCCATTCATTCATTCATTCATTCATTCGTGTGTGTGAATGATGTGCATATGGAGATCAGAGGACAACTTACAGTTCTCGCCTACTATGTCAGAGCTGGGAATGGATCTCAGGTTGTCAGGATTGGCTAGCAAGTATCCTAACACACTGAGCCATTAAAGTAACTACAGGTACGGCTGGAGAGATGGCTCAGCAGTTAAGAGTGCATACTGCTCTTGGAGAGAATCCAGTTCAGTTCCCAGCACTCTGGTCAACTGGCTCACAACCTCTTACAACTCCAATTCCAGAGGATCTGTCACCTCTGCCCTCCATAGGCACTGGAATCATGTGCACAAGCCAACACATATACATAATTTAAAAAATGTATAAAAAAGGGGCATTGACTTAGGATTAAAGTATTTGAAATGGCAGCACGAGGATGTGAACTCCCCAGCACCTATGTGGAAAGCTGGAAACTGGTGTGTGTTTATAATCTCAGTACTGGGGAGGCAGAGACAGGAGCATCTCTGGGTATTGTTGGCCAGCCAGTCTAGTCAAATCAGAGCCAATTCAGGCTCAGTGAAAGACCTTGTTTCAAAATACAGTGTGTAGGGCTGGCTAGAAAGCCCAGCAGGTAAAGCACTTGCTATCAAGTGTGAGGACCAGAGCCTGGATCCCGAGAACTCACATAAAAGCTGGGCGGGATTGGTGACTGATTATAAATCTTGGCACAGAGGTGACAAAAGAAAAGAGATCTCAGGAGCAAGCAGACTAGCTAGAAGAGCTGGATTTGGTGAACTACAATTCAGAGAACCTGCCTCATAAAGTAGTGATGAACAAGGAACGACCCTGATATCCACCTCTAGCCTCTACACATACATACACATGAATACATAGAAATGAAACAAATAAGAAACATAAAGGAACCAAATGTCAATTCACTTATGAGTTTACTCTGGGCTACTTCACCATTGTTCTAACCAAATACATTCATACACAGAAATTCAGTAAGGCAATTAAAATCACTGATTATCATTATCAGTGTATGTAATGTGTATAGGTGCTGTGACGGAGCGGTGCTTTGTTGTGAGTGTGGAAGTCAAAGGACAGCTTTTGGGAGTTGGTTCTCTACTTCCACTGTGGACTCCAGGGATCAAACTTAGGTCATCAAGCTGATGTGACAAGCATTTTTACCCATCTCACCAGCCCAGCAAGGTAATTTCTACGCACAAAATCTTTACATATTTGAGGAAGGAACTGAACATGATCCAGTGTGGTTACTTAGTGAAAATTCTATTTCAGTGCCCCTAATTCTCTCCCTTTTCTCATTTACTTAAAACTGAGTTAAGGGACTAGTGAGATGATTCAGTGGTTAAGAGAGTTTGCTGCTCTTCCAGAAGACCCAAGTTCAGTTCCCAGCCCAACACTGACATATGGTGGCTCATGACCATCTGCAACTCCAGCTCTAAGGGATCCAACACCTTCTGCCTCTGCCGGCACCCACATGCAAGTTGCAGACAGACAGACAGACACACAGGCACACACACAAAACATGGAGTTAATATCACCTATCATACATGGTTGTGAAGTAAAAGAACTTTGTAAAAAATTAAGTAGCAGGGCTGGGGAGATAGCTTAGTCAGTAATATTAGGATGCCATACAAGTACAAGGATCCCCAGCACCTTCACTTAAAAAACAAACAAACAAACAAACAAACAAACAAACAAACCAACCCATAAAAACCCAGCAGGGCATAGTGGCAATGCTACATACTTGTATACCCAATGGGAGGATCCCCACAGAAGACCCTCAGGTCTTAGTGTAAGACTCTGGCTCAAAACACGGTTTAAAAAAACAAACACACATCTCTCACAATGTCCTGTAATTGTGGTGGGTCACCTGTCCTCTTGATCAAGGAGGCCGAGACCCCACCAGATGGACTTGAACCAGTGTCCAGTCTACAAAGAGGAGGGTCAACACAGAGGAATCACTTCCTCCATGCTTCCAAGCGAAGCGAACCATGGTCAAGCAGGACCTTTGACTTATCTTCACATAGGCGGAACTGGTAAAAGAAAGGAGCCAGGGGCTCCTCCCAAGCCCATGTGACCCCCAAGGAACAGATCCTCAAACAATCTTAAGAGTGAAAATGAATAGGTTTATCAGGGCCAACTGTATGGCCTTAAACACCCAAAAGGAAAGTATAGCCAAAGATTAAAGGGGTCAATATAATTTCTTAAGCGTCCATACACATAGCTAAAGGCTACATAACAAGCAAGAATGCCAGATAGTAGATACCTTCTTTTGAGTTGTTGGCCAGGGTGGCCAAAGGGACTCCCAGATAGTGACCCGACATAGAACTGGGAAAATGAACAGCAGACCCCAATCTTATCTAAAGGAATATTGACAACTGGTTGCTGCTAGAAGAGGAACAGCTGACCTTCCTAAACAAAGACCTCTAGATAGGCTGACTAGATTACAAAACAAACAAACAAACTCCAATGGGGATGGGTGCTGAAGAACAACACCTGAGGCTGACATCTGGTTTCCACAAACATGTATATGTGCACCTGCACAAAAACGCACACCCCAACAAGGAAGTCAAAGTGTGGGCTGTCTAGTAATGAGATTACCTTCACATCGTTATTTCCCACAGCAATTCCTATCTCTGCAAGGTCTTTTAGCAGCGATGCCATCATCTCAGCTGCTCGTTTCTTCTGGTGGTTGGTCATCTCCTTAAGCTTCTGAAGCTCAGCATCAATACTTGCTAATGTTGCCTAACAAGAATGGGAAACAAGTATAGATGAAACTCATTTCAAATGCTCATCACAGTCATTACAAATCCCACCCTGTATTTTCTGCTTTCAGATTCTTGATCAATACTGAATTATGGCACAGGTTCCAGTTCAACAAACATCTCACGCTATATAAAGTAGGCATATTACATTCTTAGACTCCAGTCAAACAGGTATATAGACTATACTAATTCATTAAATTCCTGAGACTGGATATTTTCTACCTAGAACTGGGAACCCTCAATATTAATTAGACACAATTATCATCTACTATATTTGAGTCTTAAAATTAGTTTGAGCAAATTTAAAGTTGGGATAGAACTCCTTTCCCCAGGGTAAGCATGCTTCCTTCATCTATTCTGTACATGCTCACTGAAAAGAGTACACTCTATATTTATGACTACTTTTTAAAAAAAATTTTTGAGACAGTCTTATTATGTAGACCAGGCTGTCCTTGACCCCAGAGATTCGCCTGCCTCTGCCTTCTGTGTGCTGGGATTAAAGGCACACACCACCACGCTCAGCCTCTTTACTATTATTTTTGTTTTGAGACAGGGTCTCACTATGTAGTCCTGATTAGCTTGGAAATCCTTATGTAGACCATCTAGCCTTGTCCTCAGAGATCTACCTGCCTCTGCCTCCAGAGCACTGGGATTAAAGGTATGTATCATCATGCCCGGCCGTATTACTTACTACTTTTAATACTATGATATAAGCAATTATCTAGGCGCTGATGATGAAGTGATACAACTGAGTTTAATTACTCCTAACTGTACATTTAAATAATAGCCGGTATATAAGCTACAAAGTCAACTCAATTTGGCCCAAATTAAAAAGATATATCAAATAACGTTTTTAATGCAACATAATGACTTTCAGTCAATATGTTTTATTATAGATGCCATCATTTCAGTTCCTTAAGTTTCTGGATATCAGTGAAGCCTATGTTCACCCAGTTTTCAACATAGTAGCCCTTCTGAAGTCTCATAGCATGTTTTTATCATAAATGTTTATTAAACTGCCAGACATTTTCTTTAACAACTGAACAATAATATTGTTTAAATGTATAGCCAACAATGTAGCGCTTATTTCAGCTCCACATCTGAACTCAACTACAAATGCCGTAAACACCAAAACCAGTAAATAACTTAGAGTTCTAAGATTCACCTACTGTTTTACCAAATAGCACTCAGGTTTGCTACAAGTGCAACTTGGGAAGAATTACGATGTTCTTAGATACACATGGCAATACATTACGACACCATTGTTAACATTGGAGATTAAAAATGGAAAATGAAATTTCCAGGAGTGGTGGCACACGCCTTTAATCCTAACACTTGGGAGGCAGAGGCAGGCAGATCTTTGTGAGTTTGAGGCCAGCCTGGTCTACATAATGAGTTCCAGGCCAGTTGGGGCTACAAGGAGACCCTGTCTCAAAAGGACAAAAAAAAAAAAAAAAAAAGGAAAATGAAGCCTTTAATCCCAGCTATTGGGAGGCAGAAACAGACTGATCTTTGTGAGAATGAGGCCAGCACAGTCTCCATAGGAGTTCCAGGTCAACTGGGGCTACAGGGAGACTAGTAAACCTTTCAGAGCTGCTATTTCATAGTGCTGACTACTTTCAGACAAGTGAGCACAAATAAGAGATGATACATAGGTGCTGGTCCTGATTGCAACTCTAAGAATTCATTTCTAAGGAGGAAGCTAGTGTTAGTAACCAGCAAAACATGAGAGCAGTGCTGAAATCATAATCACCAGGAGGTTGGCAATCTCTGCCTTACAGCAAATAAGTCTCCACCTATTGCAGAACCTACTATATTGCATTTCCTTCTTCCCTCCCTTTCTCCCTTTTGGCTTTTCTAAGACAAGACCTCATCACACAGCCCTGGCTGGCCTAGAACTTGCAGTGATCCTCCTCCCTCTGCCTCTGAGTACTAGGATTATAAATATGTGCCACAACTTCTGGCCACTTTTTACTTTTTATGCCTTTATTAGTTTGTAGTTTGAACAATCATCTAATAGCCTTACTATAATACACACTAGTGTTTTTTTCCCTTTTAACATTAGGAACAGTCATTATCTTTTAAATTAACATTTAAATCACACAGCAATATGCCTTTAGGAACCAAAAATGTAACAGTCTTTCTCTACCTCCAAGACTTCATATATAAAAGTGAGGTTGATATCAGAGTCTTAAGAACTAATGCTACCAGTATCTTATGTTTATATGTGAATAACTTTTCAACAAACATTACTTGTACTTAAGTAGTAAGAAAGAAAACAAAGGCAGGTATGGTGGCATACACCTTTAATCCCGGCACTTAGGAGGCAAAGGCATGTGAATGTCTGTGTGAGTTTAAGACCAGTCTGGTCTACACAGTGAGTTCCAGGCCAGTCAAGGCTACACAATGAGACCCTGCCTAAAAAGAAAGAAAGAGAGAAACAAAATCTTACAGATTTTTGATTCAGTTCATCACTAAGCAGCTCGTATTCCTTAGTTTTGTCTTCAACTTCCTGAGACTTCTGATCATAATTAACGGCCAGTTCCTCCAAGGCCTGTAAGACTTCTTTTACTTCTTCTTTAGAGGCATCATTTTCTGCTTGAAGGCGATTCAGCTCAGCTTGCATGTTGTCTTGATCCCTTCTGGTTGATGCCAGAAGCTGTATAAAAGTAAAACAGTTATCAGAACTAAAATACTCATTTGTTTCACAATCTACAAAACATGAGGGAAACGAAAAGTACATGTTATCAAAGGTGCTAATATTTACTTATTCAACAGATAGATTCATGAATAGCATGCACAAAAACCAATTAGAATAGTTATTTAAAAACTTAGATTTGTGGGACTGGAGAGATGGCTCAGCGGTTAAGAGCACTGGCTGTTCTTGCAGAAGGCTGGAGTTTGAATCTCAACACCTACATGGCAGCTGACAACTGTCCATAACTCCAGTTCCAGGGGATCTTACACCCTCTTCTGGCCTCCATGGGCACTGCACACACAGGTGCACTTTACATACATGCAGACAATACATGCATACACATAAAATAAAAATAATAAATTTTAAAAAAAAACCAAAAACTTAGATTTGGGGCTAGAGAGATGGCTCAGTGGTTAAGGGCACTGGTTGCTCTTGCAGAGAACTCATGTGTAGATCCCTGTACCCACACAGCAACTAACTCCAGTTCCAGGGGATCTGACATCCTTCTGGCTTCTACAGGCATTGCACGATTTGTGTGTACTTACATACAAGCAAGCAAAACACTCATACACATAAAATAAAAATAAAGGGCTGGAGAAATGGCTCAGTAGTTAAGAGCCTGGTTGCTCTTGTAGAGAACAGGAGTTCAGTTCCCAGGACCCAAAAGGTGGCTAGCAACTGTCCCTAATTCCAGTTCCAGGGGATCTGATGTCCTCTTTTGGCCTCTGTGGGCATTGCATGCATGGGTGTACTTACATACATGCACACAAAACACTTATAAAATAAGAAACTTTAAAACTTAAGATTTGCTTTAGGATATTAAGGGTGGCATCTTAGCTATGCCTAAAATAATGGTTTCCCTCATACATGGAAGGAAGGGAGGGAGGGAGGAAGGAAGTGAAGAAGGGAGGGAAGGGAGGGAGGGAGGGTCAGGCTGGTGGCATACACCTTTTATCTCAGCACCTGGGAGGCAGAGGCAGGCAAATCTCTGAGAGAAAGAGGCCAGCCTGGTTTACATAGTGAGTTCCAGGCCAGCTGGGGCCTGTCTCAAAAAACAGACAGTTTCAGTATATAAAATTTGAACTGCAGGGGGGGAGGATGGTGAGATGGCTCAGTAGTTGCTCCTCTGGAGAACCTGGAACTGAACCAGCACTGGGGCTAAAAACCATCTGTACGTCTAGTTACAGGAGATTCAATGCCCTCTTCTGACTTCCAAAGGCATTGTATGCAGGTGGTACACTTACATGCTGACAAAACACTTGTACACATAAAATAAAAACCAGTAAAGATAAATAATTATAAAAGGAACTGCAGGGAAAACAAAGAACTAGTCAGGGGGTTACAGCAACCACCCACGTCAGTGGTTTTTCAGTAGAGACATTTAGAAATGTGTGGAATGTTAGTGATGGCTATCAATAACATTTTAAAGAATAGGGATCAGGAATGCTCTATGTCCTATAGTACACAGAACAGAAAAATTATCCAACTCAGCCGGGTGTGGTGGCACATGCCTGTAGTCCCAGCACTTGGGAGGCAGAGGCAGGCAGATCTCTGTGAGTTCAAGGCCAGCCTGGTCTACATAGTGAGTACCAGGCCGGCTGGGGCTACAGGGAGACCCTGTCTCAAAAACACCAAAAAAAATCCAACTCAAAATGCCAACAGAAAAGAGTCTCTTCAAGAAAAATGCTATAGTTGGAGTTAAGTATAAAGATGACACAAGCCTGGTACCGTGCACCAGGAGGCTAAGGCAGGAATACAGAGAATCTGGGGCCAGCTTGGGCTCAATGTTGAGTTCTAGACCCAATAAACAGCAAGATGCTGTTCCAATAATTCAAAAAGATGAACTGACCAGAACTGATTTAACTGACAATGGGGTATTTCTTTCTTACTGAAGCGTATAACCTTTTCTATTCCCTCAACCCCTCAAAAATCCTAAAATAGGAATCCTTTCTCTCCCCGCCACCCCCCAAATTATCCACAATATACTAGGTGACATAAAATGAAAATCAAGCCCAGTGTGGTACATGCTTTTAATCCCAGCACTTAGAAGGCAGAGGCAGGAAGGTCTCTGTGAGTTCTAGGCCAGCTGGTGCTACAGGGAGACCCTGTCTCAAAAAAAAAAAAAAAAAAAAAAAAAAAAAGAAAAGAAAAAAATAGAAAAAAAAGAGAATCCAAACTAGATGAGAGGAAATGAGAAGGACTGAGAAGAAAGGAGCCAAAAATGTAGAAAGGGGAAAACAGGGTGAAGAGGCTAAGTACACTTATTCCTGTGATAGTCTCATTTCCACAAACAGTTACATAGAAAATTAGACAATTACTAATAACAAAGTCAGTGTGTTCAGAAATCGGTTTTTTTTTCTTTAATAATGCTTTAGACCCAGCTTCTTAAATTGTGAGTCATAAACCCATAAAGGGCTATGAAAAATTTAGCAACAGTGAAAGGTTTCTAAGCAATCACAGATCAAAGGGTTAATTAAATTGTGTTAGAACATTTGATTTTAAAAACCACTGTTTGAGTTACTGATTTAAGATTCATGTGCTCAATGAATTTTGGCTTGGAAGACTAAGGCAGAATTTCCAACAATTGCTAAGATAGTCCTAAGTACACTTCTGCCATTTTATACTACAAATTTATGCCAAATGGCAGTCTTAGCACTGCTGATAATAAAAATCAAGATACCCAACAACTTTGAAAAATGTTTTATGTTTTACAATATGAAGTTTTCAGCCAAGATTTCTTTATGTAAAAATGAAGCACTTATCTCATTAATATGTAAATTTTCTTTCATCTTTATTATTCTAGAATAAATATCTTTATGATTACCAGTAAACATTTGACTTGTATACCTATCATATATATATATATCCAAGTCATGAACAGAAAAAATTTACAAAACCCAGGTTTAGACCCATATTTTAAACACAATAAGAGAATATGTTTACTTATTCCCTCCTTTATGTATAAATACTTTTCATTAGGAGAAGTCTTCCACATCAGTAAGAAGTATTTGGAGAGGAAGGTGATAAAAAGCCTAATACTTCAAGTAAACTACAAGACAGTTCAACAGACACATGGTCAAGTATTCTGCTGTTTTTGAGGCAGGGTCTCATTGTGTAGCCCTTGTTGGCCTAACTGAATTTCCCGGCTCCAACATCCTCATTTCTGGGATTATAGCTGTATGCCACCACACTTGACAAAAATAAATGTTTGGGTTTGTTTGTTTCTGAGACAAGCAAGTCTGCCTACATAGCTCTGGCTGGCTTGGCACTCACTATGTAAACCAGGTTGGCCTTGAATTCCTAGAGATCTGCCTGCCTCAGCTTCCTGAGCACCACCACACCCCGAGAAAAATAAGTGTTTTTTGAAAACTTTCTTCTCCCCTTCAGATCAGAGGAAACTCAAGCTTTCAAACCAAACCAAATAATGAAAAACACCTTAAAGAAGAAATCAATCTCTGCTTCAATCCAAGCAAGAATGACTCATAGGACATCTACAACCAAGCATGCACACATTCAAAACTTTAAATTTGTAGTATTTACCACCACAATCTGAACTCCACAGACTCCTTTTTTTTTTCTTTTGTCTTTTTAAGACACAGACTCCTTTATCTTAAGATGGTAACAAACAATAAAGCTGTTTTGGAAGCATTAAACTTACCTCTTCCTGATCCAACATTTGTGTCTTTAATTTCTCCACCAGTTGACTCTGTTGATTAATCTCTTCATCCTAAAAATGTTAAAGTATCCAGTTAACAAAGGAGATAACAAATTGGGTATTTCCCAGTATTGATTTTGACTTAACTAATCCTCCAAAATATTTCAAAATAATTTCCCAAAATTCAACACAGTTTAAATCTCCTAAGAATTTTTTTTTTGGGGGGGGGGTCTTTTTGAGACAGGTCTCCCTGTAGCTCCAGCTGGCCTGGAACTCGCTATGTAGACCAGGCTGGCCTTGAACTCACAAAGATCTGCCTGCCTCTGCCTCCCGAGTGCTGGGATTAAAGGCTGCGCCACCATGCCTGCCTTCTCCTTAGAAATTTTTGAAATGGAAGGAATTTCAGTTATTAATAATGGTAGTAACATACAACAAAGAAAAAGGTGTAAGTTTATGAAATCCATTCATTAAATCCTTTAAAGCTAGAAACAATGCCTCATTTAAAGCTATCACTGAAAACAATGGTCATGTCCCTTCAAACTCCAAAATTTCTATTTTTACTGTTCTTATTCATGCCTTTCTGTTAAGTTCACAATTTGCTATTTTCCATACTATTCACAATACTAATTTAAGGAAGACAGTATTTTGTCTGTATTCTTTTTCCTTTTGTTTCTTCTTTTATTAGGTTCCTCAGATCCCTAACTAAGTAGTTGTTTCATTATGATTCTACAATGATCCAAGGCCAAGTTTTCCGGGAAAGTTGTGTTTGCTTGTTTTTCAAAGGGCTGGAGTCAAAAGCTAGGCAAGTGGCATGCTAGAGCTCTACCACTGAGGCATGTTCTGGTTTTTGTTTTGAGATAGTGTCTCACTATGTATCTCCAGCTGGCCTCAATTTGTGATCCTCCTGCATTAGTTTCTTGAGTTCTAGGATTACAAGCATGCTCTACCATTACCAAGCAGAAAGTTTGTTTAGTTTATAAAAGAAAAGATATGCCTTCATATAGTTTCCACATAGAACTGTAATTTTAATTCCAACCCCTGGTGGTTGCAATAGAACCCAGGGCCCATGCTAAGCAAATGTTCTACTACTTAGCTACATCTCCAGCCCTTGAAGTCAGCTTGCTCCCTCCCTCCCTCCCTCCGTCCCTCCCTCCCTAATTTTTGTATTTTTATTTTATGTGAGTGTATTGCCTGAATGTATATAAGTACACCCATGTCATGCAACACCCGTTGAAGTCAGAAGAGGGCATCAAATATCCAGGAACTGGAGTTATGAACAGTTGTTAGTTGCCATGTGGGTGCTAGGAATCCAACCCAGTCTTCTGCAAGAGCAGCCAGTGCTCTTAACCACTGAGCCATCTCTCTAGCCCCAAAGTCGGCATTTATACTTTATGTCAATATGATTTCCCTGCTCCCTAACATTACCACAGTTTTTCGAGACATGGTCTATCTTGACTGGCTTGAAATCACTATATAACCAAGGCTATTTGTGCCTTCACCTCCTACGTGTTGAGATTACTGAATGTACCAACACTCTATACAATGATCTCTAAAAGCTAACAGAAATAAAGATGTACATAAATTATGAATCACAAGGAATCTTAATAATGAAATTCAATAAAGCCCATAATAAAAATACTAATGTCAGTGCATTTTATTTTAATTTTTACTTTAAAATTTTTATGTAACTATTTTGCTTGCATATAGGTAGTGCACCACAAGTGTGCTTAGTGCCCGAGAAGGCCAAAGAGGGCAATGGATCCTAGAATTGGGGTTACAGATCTGCTATGTGAGTGCTGGGAACTAAATCTAGATCGTTCCATAAGAGTAGTATGTGCTCTTAATGACTGAAGCTCTTCCAGCCCAGTCAATAGCATTTTAAAACAAAACAGACAAACTTAAAGCAACAGTATCTACCTTGTCATCAAGCTGCTTGTACAATTTAGCAATTTCCTCTTCACACTTTCTTCTTTCAGCATCAGTAAAACTTCCGGCCACTCCAATTGTGGCTGCTGGTTTATCATTGGTAATAGTAATATCTTTATCTGCTGTGAAAGCTTCCAAATTGGCTTTCTCTTTGTCAAACTGCTCATCAATAGGCACTGTCTCCCCTAAAATAAGACAGTAAAATGGTTAATAAAAATGTGCATGGCCCAAACTAATGTTCGTTCTTTTCCCTCTGAATGTACCCTCTTCTCTTTGACTGTCAGCACTCCCAGCTGCCACTTTCAGCTCCAGGCTTTGTTTGACCTTTTATTATTATTATTATTATTATTATTATTATTATTATTATTATTATTATTATTTTAAATTTCATGTGTATGAATATACTACCTGCATGTGTGTAAGTGCACCCATGTCATACAATGCCTGCGGAGGTCAGAAGAGGGCATTGGAGCCCCTGGAATTGGAGTTATAGACAGTTGTTAGTCACCATATGGGTGCTGGGATTCAAACCCAGGTCTTCTGCCAAGAGCAGCTACTGCTCTTAACAGCTGAGCCATCTCTCTAGCCCTTGTTTGGCCTTTAAAATTTACTTCAATTTCTGTTCAGTTTTCTATTCTGGTCACTGTTTTTCTCATTTCTTTCAATTCTCTCTTTGTACTTCCCATATTTCAGAGCTTGCATAAAATAATTACTCTGGATTTTCTGGTGGGTCCCTCATCTCCATTTCCTTAGGGTCAATCATTGGCACTTTATTTTAAAACTTTGGTGGTACCCTCCTTCCCTGGATGATCCTTACGGTGTCTGAGCATTTGAAAAAGTCTTTGCAGGATTGTATTTGTCCAGGAAGGCCAATCAATAAGCCCACCTGGAGTTCTGGGAAGAAGGTCATGCATGGTTCTGAAGCCCAGGACTTCTGCAATGGTATAGCACTGAGAACTGCCTGCTGCTGAAGGCTGTCCAAACCCTGGGACTGCTGATGTTGGAGAGGGTCATTTGGCAGGTATACTGCCTAGGGCTGCAAGTTCTAACTTGAAACTGAGGTGGGACTGGAGGCTCAGTCTGTAGGCCATCTGCATAGAGTATGGAGCAGCTGGACATACTGGGTGACATCCCAGGCTTACTTTCCTTTCTTTCTCCCTATCTGGGGTTAGGGATAGGGTGACGTAAGTTATCTAAAAGTGTCCTTCTTACCCTCTTCAATGAAGTACTATCATTTATTATCCTACAAGCAAGTTCTACTGCTCACCTGCTTCCTCTTGTGTATTTTTGTGCAGTTCCATTTTACCATCTTGCTTTGTTTCTCCTTCTTATGCAATTATAGCAACCCTTAACAGGGCTCTGTCTACCCTGTTCTGATTTGTTCGCTTGTTTTTGAGATAGGTTCTTGCCATGTAGCCCAAGCTGGCCTTACACTTGTGAAATCATCCTACTTCAGCCTCCTAAATTTTGGCATTTTACATAATAGCCAGCACATCTGACAAGCTTTTACTTTTGCTGTTTTTTTTTTTTTTGATACGAGGTGCTGTTATGCAACTCAGACCTGCGCTCGTTCTCCCCCTACTTCCCAAGTGCTAGGAGTATAGGCATGCACCACCAAGTTCTGTCTGACCTGAGTATCTGGAACTTCCTTCCATCCTAACACCTTTGAAATCCAGGCATCAAACCTGGTTATTTTACAGATTCCTCCCAAATGCAGAACTTCATTACACTGTGGCATCTATGGCTCTATACTTACCATTTTAGGTAAAATAAAATTTAAATACCAGATCTTTTCATGTTTATTTAAAAACCCTTAAATGCTTAAAAGCTGAAAATAGATAGGCCTTATTTTCATTTACAGTCATATAAAAAAATCTCAAGTATGGAGAGCTGCCCTAGTTGGCACACTGAAATGACAAATTTGTAGTCATTACCATTACGCCATCGGTTGAGTTCATTTTCAAGCCACTGAATGGTGTTCCGCAGAGTCTTATTTTTCTCTTTTTCTTTTTCATACTTCTTTTTCCACTGTTCTGCAGTTAATTCTACATTGACACAGACTGTGTTCTTAATTGTTTTGGCCCTAAGAGATGCAATGACGGAAAAGATGGTATAATTAAAGAGATGTAATTAAAGAGAAAGGGATACGACTAAAATTATTTTAAATTGGCATATCTATTTAATATATAAATACACAGCTAAGTAATAAATCGACCAGGACTGTCTAGTTTTCTCACCAAACACCAAAACCTAATGTGAATAGTATAGTGCTTATTTACAACTCAAACTAAATTTGAGTCAGCCCAAAATTGCTGGTTAAAACAAACAAAACAACTAAGAGCATATATTTACTTTTCCTGTTCATTTGCAAGGTTGAGCTAAGAAAACAAGTATCATTGTAGGTCTAAAATAAGTATTGATTTTCCCAGAATGACCATTTCTCTCTCTCTCTCTCTCTTTTTTTTTTTTTTGAAGCTTTAGGACATTTTATTAGAATTGAAGGGAAAAAAATCCTCAGAGCAGTCAAGCTGTAAATCTCAGTAGCTACCTTGAAGAGGAGTGGCGGGGAGAAGGAGAAAAGAGCGACCATTTCTTATAAAGTACCTGAGCCTGTTGAGTACGTCAGCAGGCTTCACAAAGGGTCATTTCATTTCTGTTACTTCATTATCTGATTCAAAGGCTTATTTTCATCAACGGTAAATTAAACTCCCACGTAAATTTGACTAGAATTTACCATTTAATATGTATGAGAACCTATATATTATCAGTCTAAAATATGACTCTAGCTTATATGAACTGTCTCCTCATTCAAAAGTAGAGGCTCTAGCGCTCTGACAATGTGTGTGGATTTGAATAGCAGCTCTCTGACATTAATAAACTCAACACACGTCTGATAGGTTTTGTATCTGTCAACAAACCTTTGACCAAACAAGAGTGTAGATTTCGTTTCAGACTCATTATATGATGATGGAGAGCAACAAATGACTATGGTGGTTCTACAGTTGCCACCTAATGAGTCTTGGAGAATTCTTGTCATTTTACTGTCTCGATATGGAACATATGTCTGCATACAAAAACAAAGAAAACAAAAAATCAAGTTTCTATACAATAAAATGTGTTATATAAACATGCTACCTTAAACTTTTAAGCTATTTCGGGGTTTGTTTGCTTAATGTAGGGTCTGCTTAATGTAGATTGGTCTTGACCTCATCATTTAGGTGAGGAAGGTCCCTGAATTCTTGATCATCCTGCTTCCACTGGATTATAGATACACTCTACCATGTCTAGTTATTTCAGTCATTTTAACAACTTGATGTTAAGATGGTAACTAGTATATACATTTCAATACTAAAATTTTTTAATTAAAAAAAATTTTATTATTTTATGTGTATGAATGTATAGCACCTGTGTCCTGCAATGCCTGCAGATGTCAGAAAAGGGCATCAGATCCTCTGAAACTGGAGCTGCAGACATGCCACAAAATGGGTGCTGGGAATAGAATCAAGATCCTCTGCAAGAGCAGCCAGTACTCTTAACCACTGAGTCATCTCTCCAACCCCAATACTAAAATGTTTGTTGTTGTTTGTTTTGGTGTTTTTGAGACAGGGTCTCCCTGTAGCCCCAGCTGGCTTGGAATTCCCTACAAAGACCAGGCTGGTCTCGAACTCACAAAGATTCGCCTGCCTCCATCTCCTGAGTGCTGGTATTAAAGGTGTGCAACACCATACCCAGCCTCCAATAATAAAATTCTTAAAAAGACAACATACATGCTGATTTGGTGAATCTTTCAGTCTCACATTCATGCACACATATGCTCTCTATTTAAATAATTACCAATAAAATAAAAGGAAATGGAAGATATGTCTACTCACACTACCCTCGGCCAAAGCAGAAATGACATTTCCAAGTGCAGAAAGTGACTTGTTGATGTTCTTGGCTTCGTCCAGCACAGCACCTTCGGCTCCAGTTTTACTAACCTATACATAATTAAACAGAATTGCAAGGTTAAGATAATTTCCTTTGTACTTTCCAGAAAGTCATCCACAAACAGCATGGTTAAATTACAAGGAAAAGGGCATTCACAGTAACGTGCTAATAAACTCCTCAAGTACCCTTTACCCTTCTAAGAACTTGGCCAAACTAGCTGTAGAAGAATGTGATTAAAGAGATATTAAACTATACTTTTAGCATGTGCTTTTAAAAATAACCAAATGACATGTAAATTTGAAGTTTTCATTAATTACTCAGTCTCTTACATTATGGAAAAGAGAAACCTAAAATTATATAAATTGTAATGTAAATGCTGTAACTGCTAAAAATAGACTTTTAAAATACTACATAAGATAACTTGTGTACTTAAAGAAGTACACTAAATGCCTTCTAGAATTCACAAAATTAAAGTCTTTTATGGATTTGTATAAGACTTCTGGATACAGGGGACTAAGTACAACATTCTAAATCAGAAGAAATAAAATTAGCAAAACATCATAATGGCCACAGAAGTCCAAACAGAAACACTGAAATGTTCTGATTTTAATACAGACTAAAATTAGAATTATCCAAGACTGTAATAATGAAATAAGCATCCCAAAATAGGTACAGGTAACCCTCCTGTATCCATGGATTCAACTAGTCAAGGACAGAAAATATTTGGAAACAAACTGCCCTTGTACTGAACATGTACAGATGTTGTCTCTTGTTATTAGTCTCTAAACAATACAGTACAAAAACTATTTACATAGCCTTTATACTACATTAGGTATTACTAGAGATCTAGAGAAGACTACAGGTATACAGGAGGATATGTATAGGTTCTATGAAAACACTATGTCATTTTATAAAGGACTTGGGCACATGCAGATATTGGTATTCAGGAGAGATGGGTGGGAGTCACTACCCCCCCCCCAAAAACCAAACAAACAAAAAAACCCCACAGACACCAAAAGACAACTGTACAACCAAACTAGAAAGTTCTCAAAGAAAGTTAACATGAATACAGATAAACTAAAAGAGGGATGGAAAAATAAAAATTTATAATGGCGTATGTTGAACAAGTTGTTAATAAAAACATACATCTATTTCAAAGATAGTATCTACTGGTTAAATGAAACACCGTAAAACAACAGTGACCTGGATCAGAAAAATCAATTTACATTATCATATAGCACCGGCATTGACAGTTATAATTCTCAGATTACCAAATCCAACTTTACAAGTTTTCAAGATCCGATGATAAATGGTGCATAAGTCTCAATTCAACATAAATTTTACAGAAATACTTAACTGTCTATCAGAATACAAAGACTTTACCTTTTCACTACCAGCTAAATCAACCAGATAAAGCTTCCCACTCAGTTTTTGTTCCGTTTGTGTGTTCTCTTGTTTTACATTAATAAGAAATATACTGTGACTCCTAGAGCTATGTTCATTCATATCTGCAATGAAATTGATAAGCAATCATAAATACATTCTTTCACTAATAATTTCCCCTAAAACATTGTTTTATAAAGAAACATTAAAAAATTAACAAATAAGAAATTAATCAAATCCCCACACCTGACCTACACCCTAGCCAACATTAATAAATATTCTACTTACTTGTAACTGCTACATGTCTGTTGGATTTTCCTTCATCTATGGTATCCATAACTTCATCTGGACTACATACAAAGCGCTCTGTGCACCCCTATGAAATAATTTTTAAAGTGTTGTCAATATTCTTTAAAAATCTATTTCAGGGTTTTCTAAAACAACCATTCTTTTTTTCTAAGTACCTTTACATAGGGAACACGGTTTTTGTCTTCATGAACTGAAAGATTGGTCTTTGAAACTGGGGGAAAAAAAAAATTATGAGCAACATTATCCTAAACTCTAATACCAGCTGTGCAATAATACAATTAGTAGATTTCCCTCAGCAGCCCAACAACAGGAGGTGAACTTTCAAAAAATATCAAAGTATTGCTATCAAAAAGCAAGACCTTGGCTGGGCATTGGTGGTGCACGCCTTTAATCCCAGGACTTGGGAGGCCGACGCAGGCGGATCTCTGTGAGTTCAAGGCCAGCCTGGTCTACATAGTGAGTTCCAGGACAGCTGGGGCTACAGGGAGACCCTGTCTCAAAAAGACAAAAAAAAAAAAAGCAAGACCTTGTAGACATAGTAGATTAACTAGGAACCAACTTGACAGTATAGAAACTTAGGGTCCATCCCATCTTCTGTCACCCACATTCTACAAACAAGAGCAGTAAGCCTGATGAGTTCAATGATCTGCCTAAAGACGTATCTAAAAGCTGGGACTAAAATTCTGAGTTCAGTCTAATGCTAATCATTCCGTAACAAGTAACCCTATGACAGCAGCTCACTTTCCAATCCCCTCTCCTTACAGGGAGTCACCTTTTACTTCTCAGTAAACTGTTTGCCCTTCCCCCACCAAAACAAAGTACCCATATGTGTATGCTCTAAAAGAAGTTTTCCTACAGGCCCCAGCATATTCAACTAAAATGTCAAAAGAAAAACATTTCAATGTTCATTTCTTATAAAAGTTACTAAGAACTGGTCTCAAGCTACTACTAGAGGAGTAACAGGTACTATTTTAAAATTATTAGAGCAAGAGTTTAACTTACCATCTAATAGGTCCCTTATCTTATCCAAATATATTTCAAAATATGAAACCTAAAGGTTAAACAAATAAAAAAGATCAACCCACTGAAATTATAAAACAGCTTATTGACCAACTTAAGAAATATTTTTTAAACTTTTTATTTACTTTTATGTATATGAGTGTTATGCTTGCATGTGTGTAAGAGCACCTGTGTCAAGCAGTACCCACAGAGTACAGAAGAGAGCATCAAATCCCCCGGAACTGGAATTACAGATGGTTGTTAACAGATAATGTGGGTGCTGGGATTGAATTTGAATCTAGGTCTTCTGCAAGAACAGTCTTAACTGCTGAGCCATCTTCCAGCCTCCTTATTAAATACTGTAATGAGATTTAGGCACCAGATATTGTCTAGACCTGGACAAAGTTACAAATAAATCAGCCACAGTTCACATTCTAATAGGAGGACATAAATTAGCTAAGCTACTTAAATAGCTAAACATCAATTTTCATTACAAATCTTTACCTAGAATGAACCAGAACAGTTAAATGTTGTAGGAACCTTGACATTTTGTTTAACTAATTGCTTTATTTTATAGGGAAAAAGGCTAACAGCCTTATTTAACTTATTTAGAATCATCTAATGGTAGATGAACTAGAATCAATGTCTGGTAACTCTAATGATCCTTCAACTATAATATACTCCTAACAATTATTTTTAAATTGACTTTTAGAGTCAGGTGTGGTGGCATAAGCCTTTAATCCCAGCACTCAAGAGGCAGAGGCTAGTGGATCTCTGAGACTGCACCAGCCTGGTCTACATAGTAAGTTCCAGGCCAGCTGGGGCTGTAGGAGACGTGGTTTCAGAAACACAAAAAGAAAAAAGAAAAAAAAAAAAAAAAAAAAAAAAAGAAGAAAGCAACTAGCTTTTCCTATTTTTTTAGAAAAGCATTATTCAAACTTAAAAAACAAAACACAATCTTTCCAAAAGGAAATTTACCTTAATATGAAATTCCAAATTTTCATCCATCGAGTAAATATAATTAAAAATATCTTGCACAATTCTTGGAATAATTCCCATGCCTTCTGGATCATGCAGTTTACCCTGTACATAAAACAAAGTAGAATTCTTAACAAATTATAAGAGATAAAATATAAACAAAAACTGCATCTGTCAGGTGTGGTGGCACTAGTCTTTAATCCCAGCACTCAATTCTCTATGAGATCAAGGCCAGACTAGTCTACATAGCAAGTTCCATGACAGGTGGGGCTACAAGGAGACTGTCTCAAAAAGACCAAAAAACTTAAAATAAAAACTTTGAATCTATAATTTATAATTAATAGGATAAGCATTATGATAGACATTTTCTAGAAATAGCTTTATACATACTTGAAAATTTTTCAACTTTTTTGAAAATTATATGTAAAATTGGCTTTACCAATTTCTCTTAGCCCTTTATTTAAACTAGATTTGAATTATCCACACTTGTAAAAAAAAAAAAGACATTTGAAGATTGATTCCTTGCCATATAAACCTGCACTGTTCTTTCTACTTCAAATCAAATTGATGTAAATGCTAAGAATGTTTTTATTTCTATTACTTAATGAAAATGACTCAAAGTAAAGAGTCATTTACTTTATACAAGACATTCAGATAAATAAACATAGATGGCCTGTAGCACCACGCACATGCTATGTTCTAGAAGCAAAGTTAGAATGGGCTATATCTAGTATTAAAGAGCAGTACTGAGAACTGCGGGACAATCTCAGAAAAGTGTAGTGAGCATTTGGGAGGAGAGATTAATCACTTTAAAAAAAAGATTTTATTTTTTTATTTTTAATTAGGTGTATATGCATGTGTGTGGGTACTGTGTATGGGTGCCTGTGGAGGCCAGAGGCACTGGCTCCTCCTTTGAGCTGGACTTATAGGTGGTTGTGAGTCATCTAATGTGGGTGCTGGGAACTGAACTAGTTTTCCGAAGAGCAGTACTTGTGCCCTTAACCACTAAGTCATCTTTCCAGTACCTTATCCCTTCCAGTACCATCTAAATTTTCCCACATCACAGCATGACAGAAAATTCCTGTTTAATTCTAAAATGTTCCTTATTTTATAGTTATACTGACCAATAAGACAAAAACTCTCTAATATAAAATATAGGTATTCAAGCTCAAGGAACTAATTAGATGGTATTATTTGTGTATCATTTGTATGAGGAAAAGCAATGAAGAGCAAATAAAAGATGTTTAAGCACAGCAAATTAACTACAAGTAATGAATGAATGGATGACTATCTGTGCTGCAGACCACAGTCAAGCAAATTATAAAACATTACCTCCATGGTGTGGGTCTTCCCTGATGATGTTTGTCCATATGCAAATATTGTTCCATTGTACCCCTCAAGAACATCTATGAGGAAACAAGAGATGGCATACTTCAGGGATTTTTTTTTTCTCCTTTGAGTAATGTTCTCATACTAAAGTACTTAAGAATCCATCAAAGTTTAATATGTTTATAAAAACACTAAAAAAATACACAACATATTTAATAGTAATTTTCTTAGTGATGATCCATTCGAGCAGTATTTTCTCAAGCCTAGATTACTTTCTGTATTCAATTAAGAAACAAATTTTAAGCATCAGTGCTTAAAATCTATCTCCTATCAATATAGATTCAAATTTTCATTTCATTTTACTTCAAAGCTTTGAATACTAAAAGGAAAAGGCCTCTACCAAATAATGCACACCTATGAATACATTTTTAGAAACAGGTGTTTCTAATTGTAGGCTAATCCCAAAATCTTCCTCAACATCAATGATTAGGATGTTTCTAAGAAATTACAAAAATATTTTTACTAGTCCTTGGGGTACCCCAAGAACACTAACATATAAAAAGAATCTTGTTTTGATTTTAAGGCAGGGTCTCACTATGCTGCCCTGGCTAGCCTCAAACTCAGAGAGATCCTCCTGCCCCCACCTCCTGAGTGCTGGGACCAAAGATATGGGTCACCATGCCCAGCAAGAATCTTCTTTTATTGGGTTGAAGGAGGTAATGAAGAGAATATGAGTGAACAATGCAACCTTTTGCTGTCCAATGTTCAGGATTTTAGTTGGGTTTTGGTGCCAAAAAGGGTACTATGAAATTATGTTCCACACGATGCCAAAATGAAAAAAGAACTCTTGGAAATTGCAGGCAGTAAAGTGGAAAATAAAGCAATAAGCAGGGCAGCTGGGGTGGTTCGGCTGTTTTGTTTTGTTTGCAGGGCTAGGCATTTTTAAAAGGCCTTGCCAATACTAGGCAACTGCCACTGAGCAATACTCCCAGCTCCTACCTATTTGATCGTTTTAAAAACGAAAAAAAAGTCCTAACATAGAGCACATTGATTTCCTATAGAGATATTAATTTTAAAACGGCTTTACAGTCTGGTGAGGTGATATACGCCTATCATCACAACATCTGAACATCAGAGGATTAGAAGTTCAAGGCTAACATGGGCTACACAGAGTTCAAGGCCATTCTTGGCTATACAGAACTCAGGGCTAGCCTGGGCTATGAGATCTTTGAGACAGAAGGGGTGGGGAAAGAAGGCCCCACTATTTTCTTCTCTTCAAAGATTTTTTTTTAAGAGACTCCAAACATTTGAAACTTCCTTTCAAAGCCCTTTTCAGTTTTTTCTGTTATTCTTTGTTTTACTTTTGGCAATACTGAAGACTGAACCAAGGGCCTTGTGTATACCAGGCAAGTGCTGAGCTACAGTCCCCAAAGCCTTTTGATTTCAGGCTGTTAGTCTTTTTTGTTTTCTCATTAGGGGTTAAAAAACATAGAGCCTTGGGCATGGCAGACTATCTCAACCCCCCCCCCCCTTTCTGAAGGGGAACAGTACCATTGTATGAGTCACATTCATAATAAATGGAAAGGCAACACCTCTACAAGTAATTCTGAAGAAATGGGGCAAACAGGACCAGACACATTCCAAGTCTCTTGTACACAATCATTCAAAATAGGGTCTATGTCAACTCCCTTGCTTAAGATCTTTTAACCAATCCCATACCTAAGCATACAATTCAGTGCTTTTTTAAAGGTGCTTTCACAATATGATCAATTATTACCCTGCTGCTTCACCATAGGTACTAGGCAAACATCTGTAGGTAAATGTCTATATGATACAGCACATTGTAAAACTATATAGTATACAAGGACTCTTAGAACAATAAATGCACATAGGTAACGCATCTAAGACTTAAAGCACAACTTGTCAAGTTTCATATTATTACAGAGACTATGGAATATTCAATGGTGAAATATTTACTAAGCATCTACTATCATCTAGGCTCTGTTCTGGATACAGGAGAGAACAAATTGGTAATTTCCAAGTATTCCAAGTATGACAACATTTTTATCAATTTGAGAAAGTATCCAAAAGGGGCTGGTTTCAGGACAACTGCAGCTACCCAAATCTATAGGTACTCAAGATTCTTACATAAAATGGTATAATACTTGCACAAAATCTATGCACTTTCTCTCACTTCCTTAAATCATCTCTAAATTACCTACTAACTCTAACCCAATGTAAATGCTATATAGTTGTCACATTGCATTGTTTAGGGAATAATGAACGGAAAAAAACTCTATGCTTGGTATAATTTTATTCTTTTTGTTTGTTTTTGGATATTTTTTTCACTTGTCAATAACAAAGCAGGGAAAAACCTGACTTGTACATCAGTTGGATTTGATAACATCCTGGTTTATTGTGTAATCTTTTCTGACATACATCCATAAGAATTTGAGGTCAGCTATCTGAAAGTGCACTAGGTACTTCTGTTTGCCTGCAACTTTTTAAAATGCTGATGAAAGGACCCTTATAAACATATAACACTTAAAGCACACCAACAAAATGGAACTTTTCCAAGCTTTGTAAGAAGCAAAGTGGCTCAAACAGGAACAAAAAAGCTCAGAAAACTAGATAAAAACCAACTAAAAGTGGAAAATATTAATTCTACCAATCTGCCATTCCTATCTTTTATTTTTAAATATTTTTATTTATTATTTTATGTGTTTGCATGTATTGCCTGCATGTAGGTAAGTGCACCTGTGTCACGCAATGTTCACGGAGGACAGAAGAGGCTGTCAGATCCCCTGGGACTGGAGTTACTGACAGTTGTTAGCTGCCATGTGGGTGCTGGGATTTGAACCCGGGTCTTCTGCAAGAACAGTCAGTGTTCTTAGCTGCTGTGCTATCTCTCCAGTTCCTGCTCCTATCTTTTATTATTATTTTTGAGCCAGGTCTCACCTGAGGCTAGCCTGGAACTCATGATCTTCCCCCACCCCCAGCTACCCCATGCTGGGATTACAGACATGCACTATCAAATCGAGCTTCTCCTTTTTCAACGAAAGTATGCACCGTGACTGTGTCTGAGTTAACATTCTCCCAGGGCTAAGTGGAGGGCTGCTATGGATGGGGCTACTGTCACTGTAAGAGCCTAGGGGAGAGAGTACCACCGGGTACAGGCCATGTACCCACTTCCAGGTAAACCAGAATGTCCAGGTCTTGCTGGACTCAGAGGCTGACCTGAACCTGAAGGTCACTCTTACTTTATTACTGTGTTCTGTTTTGTCCCTATCTTCTTGTTCCACTCTTTTGTAATTAGGGCAAGATGAGAGGTTCAACTAATCTACAAATGCTAACCATACCTTAAACTGTCTTACTCAAACATCTTTTTGAAAATATAACTAATTTCTACCTATAGTTATTTTGAAGATAAATGGTACGTCAGTTGAAAACAGGTGGGGCATGGAACTAAGGCTCACCACCACCCTTGCATACACTGTAAATGAGTTGCCATATGGTGGTGGGAAGGACCAGCTAGTGAGTCTTCTCCAGGAAGGCCTTGCAGCACCTGAGATATTGCTGATACACCAGCCCAAAGTCAGAGTCTTTGCCATAATAGGGATCGTCAATAATGAACTGTTTCTAGGCTGGGCATGGTGACACATGCCTTTCTTTGATCCCGGCACTCAAGAGTCAGAGGCAGGCAGATCTCTGTGAGTTCGAAGCCAGCCTGGTCTACATAGCGAGTTCCAGGCCAGCTGGGGCTACAGGGAGACCCTGTCTCAAAAAGATTAAAAAAAAAAAAAAAGGCTGTTTCCACGCTCCCAAGTAGCTCAATTTTAGCTTTGCAGGTTTTTAACTTTGATTACATTTTCTATTCAAATCTCTCAGATTGCTTTCATTCATACACAGTATATAACTTAATATGGCAAAGTCTTTGGTAATCTCCTCAACAACTCGATTCAGCTCTGCTGCTGACAGTCGGGGATTTCCCACTTCGTAGGTAGATATAGCCACAATGTCTATTCTCCAATCATCAGAAATATTTTCATCAGTTACAGGTTTTCTGACAATTGCTTCTGCAAGGGGTGACCTACTGCTAATCCAGACACAGAAGTAACACCAACTTGGACCCATGCTCAGCCATCTTACTGTAGGGAAAGTATTGCCCAGTAACCACATCAACACACAGTGCATAAGTATACAGCTCAGCGCATATGTATATAGCACACACTCAGTATACCACCCTATATATTAGCACTGATGGACGCAGGGCCACCCTAATTTTATTCTTCGACTTAAAAAAATTTATCTATTTTTATTTTATGTGTATGTGGGTTTTGCTGCATGTAAGTGCCCCTGTGTGTGTAATGCCTGCGGAGGCCAGAAGGCATCAGGTCTCCTGGAACTGAAGTCATAGACAATTATTAGCTGCCATGTGGATGCTGGGAACTGAACCCAGGTCCTCTGCAAGAGCAGCCAGTACTCCTAACTGCTGAATCATCTCTCCAGCCCTCTTAAAAGACTCTGGATCTGAGGCTGGCAGACTCTAAGGGCTATCTTCATTTCTCATGTGCAAATCTATTCCAGACTTTGCTTTCTATAGTGATTTCACCAACATTTTATTAAAAATTACTTCTAGCTGTGCACAGTGGTGTGTGCCCTTAATTCCAGCACTTGGGAGACAGAGGCAGGTGGATCTCTGAGTTTAAGGCCAGCCAGGTCTACAGAGAAGGTTCCATGTTAGCCAGGGCTACAAATGTGCAGAAAAGATGAGTTTTACAGTAAATAGTCCTATAATCACCAAAGTTTTGTCACCAGCACTTATCACTGCATTATTTTAATTGTGTATCTATTCAACTTTAGCTTTGAATGCATTTCAAAGTAAACTATACACTTTTTTTTTTTTTTTTTTGGTCTTTTTGAGACAGGGTCTCCCTGTAGCCCCAGCTGTCCTGGAACTCACTATGTAGACCAGGCTGGCCTTGAACTCACAGAGATCCGCCTGCCTCTGCCTCCCAAGTGCTGGGATTAATGGTGTGCACCACCACACCTGGCCCTACACTTTTATCTAACTTATTTGTCATGCATTATCACTAACTAGAATTCAATTGTTTTCATTTTTCCTCTAAGGCAAAAACTGATGTATAAGGGCTAGAGAAATGGTTCAGTGGTTAAGAGCACTGGCTGCTCTTGCAAAAGATCAAGATTCAGTTCTCAGCACTCACAGGGCAGCTAACAATTGTCTTTAACTCTAGTTCCAAGGGATTTGATACCCTCTTCTGACCTCCACAGGCACTGCACAACACAAGTGCACTTACATATATGTAGACAATACAGTCATACACATAAAATTTTTTAAAAGTCTATGAAGGGCAGGAGAGATGGCTCAGTGGTTAAGAATACTAGTTGCTCTTGCAGAAGACCTGGGATCAAATCCCAGCACCCATATGGCAGCTAACAACTATCTGTAACTCCAGTTCCAGGGGATCCGATGGCCTCTTCTGCCCTCTGCGGGCATTGCACGACACAGGTGCACTTACCTACATGAAGGCAATACATGAATACACATAAAATTAAAAATAAATAAATAAATGAAAAGTCTATGAAAACAGAAAAATGATAGTCCTATACATAAAACTAACCTGTACAATTAGTTATGAACAACTGCAGCGCAGTTAATTATGAAGGCCCCAGGAGTACTGTCTGCTTTCCAGTTATTCATGGTAGTTTTCTTTATTAAATCCATATTCGCATCTCAAAAGAAATCTCAACATCATCACTTTTCTGATCTTTGCCTATCAATAACTGAACCAAGGCATTTAATCTGACCTATTTAGCAGAGACTGTCCCAAGTTCAGTGACTTCCTTCTTCCTGCACCCACCCCACTCCCGTATCTTTTTAAAAATTTATTATTTTTATCTTATGAGTGTATTGCCTACATGTATATAACTACATCCATGCTATGCAATACCCCTAGAGGTCAGAAGAGGGCATTGGATTCCTCTGGAACTGGAATTACTGATGGTTGTTAGCCACCAGGTCCTCTTGAGAGCCAGCACTCTTAACTGCTGAGTCATCTCTCCAGCCCCCACTCCCATATCTTAGATCCTATTATAAATGGTGACTCTGCTATATGTCTATCCTTGTCTAGGGTGAGTCCCATTAGCTATGACACACAAACTTCTATAAAATGGCACAAAGTATTTGGGTAAAGACAAAATGAAAAAGGCATGGCTGGGTAAGACTGCCCCAAGAAAATTACAAAGCAAGAATGTATGAACACAGAGATGGTGACAAGCAGCTGGAAAGTGGTTCAGAGGTTAAGAACACTGGCTGTTCTTACAGAAGATCTAGGTTTGGTTCCCAGCACCCACATGGTGGCTAGTAACAGTCCCTAACTTCAATTCCAGGTGATCCGATGCCCTTTTCTGGCTTCCACAGGCACTACACACCTGTAATGCAATTAAATACATGCAGACAAAACACATACACATAAAACTTAAGTAAAAATTTTTTCCTGATTTTTTTTTTATTTAATAACCACACACTTAGAAGAAGCATTTCATTACAACAGCATTGACATATTCAATAATAATTTTCTGAGCTAAGATATATCTTTTTCAAAATTGGCTGTGAATTTTTAGTCTTACAGTTGATGTGTTACAGTTATACAATATTGTACTCACTATAAACCCTATAAGATATAAAATTGAATGAGGTTTTAACCTTTAAAAAAGATCTCTATTTCATTATTAAAATACAGCTTCGTACAGAAAAATTCATTTTCAATACAATTTACATTAAGATGTTTGCACATGCGTTTCTAATCTCTATATATCTCATTATTACTACTCACAGTCGGTTACTTTCTGAGCTCCTTGGCATCTGAGCATGGATATAAACTCATCAGGTAGATTTCAATGGCAATGTTTTTCACATCTACTAACTAACATGAAGCAAATTTTTATGCTTCTTCCTCAAATATAACACATTATTTGTTGATTGATTTTGCGTGTCTATTTCATACAGAATATCCCAAACAGTCTTTTCATCTATATACCCACATCCCAAGTGACATCTTCCCATGCCCCCACCCAAAAAACTTAGGTATTTAAAAAAAGAGGACTGGAGAGATGGTTCAGTGGTTAAGAGCACTTGCTGCTCTTGCAGAGGACCCAGGCTTGGTTCCCAGCACCCACATGGCAGCTAACAACTATCCATAATCCCATGGGTTCTGGTCTCCATGGGCATTGCATGCATGAGTGCACTTTGTACATGAGTGGCAAAACACTCATGCACGTAAAATAAAAATAAACTTTAAATTCTTCAAAAAGAGTGACAAAAATCTAATACTTCTGGAAATCTAATTCAGAGAATAGAAGTCTTTAACTATGAGATTACCCCACAGATAATAGATGAATGTAATAATTTACTCTAAAATAAAAGGAAAATAACTGTACATTTAAGTCCTCACAGTACCTCTTATTTTTGGAGAGGAGAAACTGGAGACTGAGAAACTTATATAACTTATGCAAAAGTCATGCAGCAAGATATCAAGAGCCTAGTTTTCTATAATAGGCCTGTCTGATTCTAAAGCCTAAACTCTTTAATCATATTGCCTGTCCTAGTTTGTCTCTCCATTTCTGTGACAAAACACTCTGACCAGTATCAACTTGGGGAGGAAATGGTTTATTTATCTTACATATCCCAGGTCACAGTTCATCCAGGAGCCCAAGGTAGGAACTCAGGGCAGGAACCTGGAACACAGGCCATGTAGGAACTCTGCTTACTGGCTTGCTCCCTGGCCCCTGCTGAGGGGTGGCACCACCCACAGTGGGCTGGGCCCTCCCACATCACTCATCAAGAAGATGCTCCTCAGACATGGCCACAGGCCAGTCCAATATAGGCAATTCCCCAGTTGAGGCTACCTCAACCCAGGTGTATCAAGTTGACACTAAAGCTGTCCAGCACACTACCAAAAAGGGAACTATCTTGAACTTAGTTGCAAACATTGCAGAACCACTGAAGTACAAAGGACTAAAATTTTGTGAAAAGGGGGATTTCAGAAAACAAAGTCTGTCATCTTAAAATTGTAAACAGTAATAAACAAAAGTCACATACAACAGATCTCAAAGAATATATCTAGGGTATATATCCAGGTTGTACAAGAGATAAGAATCATTAGAATAGGTTGAAAAAGAATAATTTTTAAAAATTAGAGCCCCTACGTGGGCCAGGTGGTGCACGTCTTTAATCCCTGCACTCAGGAGGCAGAGGCAGGATCTCTGAGATTGAGGCCAGCATGGTCCATATAGTAAGTTTCAGGCCAGCTGAGGCTCCAGGAAGACTGTCTCAACCCCCACACCCCAACAAACAAACAAACTACCAAAATGAGAGATGATGCAAATTACAAAAAAATACTAAAATTTTATTAAGGAAAAAAACATGGTTAAACAAACTTTATTTTTGTTCGTTTCATTTCTATTTGGTACTTTGGGAAATACCTGTGCCATGAAAGATCCAACTTCTTCATTCATTCTTAGGGTTGTTTTGACAAACTGAAAACCAGACTCTACCAATAAGAAGTTCTGAATAAGCTGACTACCCAAACATGAATTTACTGATTTAATTTAACTGTTAACAATCTTACCCAGCTTTTAAAGATTAGGCTTAGAACTATGACCTATTGAGAATTTTATGTCAGCCAGGCGTGGTGGTGCACGCCTGTAGTCCCAGCACTTGGGAGGCAGAAGCAGGCGGGTCTCTGTGAGTTCAAGGCCAGCCTGGTCTACACAGTTGAGTTTCAGGACAGCTGGGGCTACAGGGAGACCCTGCTTCAAAAAGACCAAAAAAAAAAAAAAAGAATTTTATGTATTTTTCAAACTTCAATGTCCTTGACATTATTATAGACTCATCAAATATGCTAACAGTCAACTGAATAGATCTCTAGAAGGTGCCTATAAAATCAAAACTAAAATATGACCATGACTAAACTGAACAAAATGGAATCGATACTTAAAATGTTTAAGCTCCAATGTCAAAGTATGGAACGTGGGTTAAACCTTGCTGCACAGTTAAACGATCTGTACATTTAAATTGCCTGGGAATTCATGAAATCAGTCACTTATTGTTTTAAAAGGTGATGTAATCTTGGGCTGCGGATATAGTTCAGTGGAAGGTCTTGGGTTTGATCCCTGGTACTGCAAAAACAAAACAAAACAAAAAGCTAATATAATTTTAAACTAAACTAATGAAAAAAGTAGGCATGGTAGCCCATGCCTTTAAACCCAGCACTTGGGAGGCAGAGGCAGGTGATTCTCTGAGGGATCTGAGATTGAGACAAGTCTGGTCTACACAGTGAGTTCCAAGCAGGTTGGGGCTACTGGGAAACCCTGCCTGAAAAAGAAAAAACAAAGTAGGGTTGGGGAGATGCTCAGTAGGAAAAGTGACTGCCATGGGCATGGTGGCTCATACCTGCAATTCTTGTGCCTGGGAGGTGGAGGCAAGCCAGTCTAGCCTAATCAAGGCCCTCTAGGTTCAATGAGACCCTGTCTCAAAAAATAAAGTGGAGGGGCCGGAAAGGTGGCTCATCAGTTAAGAGCAATTGCTCTTCCAGAAGACGGAAGTTCAGTTCTTAGCACCCATATCAGGCAGCTCACAACTGCCTGTAACTCCAGCTCCAGGGGACCCCATGCCTTCTTCTGGCCTCTACGGGTGCCAAGACACACATGGCATACACACACAGGAACACAAACATACATATAACTAAAGTAACTAAAATCTAAAACAAAGTGGAAAAGCAAGTGAGGAAGACACTAAAGTCAACCACTGGCCTCTAAGCACCCACGTGTACGTGTACACACGCGCACGCGCGCACACACACACACACAAAGTATGCCACAATCAAAGAGTGCAATATAATTAAACCCTATAAAAGACCGTTTGGGAAAACTTATTTGATGTGTACAACACAGCATAACAAATGCTATTCCTCTTTGCTGTGGTTATAGAATCACAAATTAATTCTCCCTCATTTTATGAGGATTTCAGCATCCAGTTTGCTGTCTCTCACCAATAATTCCTGTTATAATTCATGGTGGATTAAAATCCATGCAGTACATGACCTGATACACTGCCCTCTAAGATACGAAATATGATAGCCAATTCCACAATAAAACTTTCACTATGAGTTAATTGCACCACCTCCATAATCTTAATTCTTCTAATATTTCTGATTCACAGGCTCCAAGAATCCTTTGTCTTCACTTGGAATCTATAACCCACTAATCTTTCTGTCAGTTTGCTTTGTTTTTTGGAGACTTTGTTTTGGGATCTTGCTATATAGCCCTGGTTGGTCTGAGCCTAACGCTAACCCAGGGTGGTCTTGAACTTGTAGTAATCCTCCTAACTCTGCTTCCTGAATGCTGGGATTTTAGGCATGTTAACTCCCTAATCTTACCACCTTTCTTCACTTTCTTTCAAGCTCCCTGATACTATAACTTAGTCACCTTGGGCACCATGGTAGGCTGTTATAATAAACACTTCCTTATCTGAAAATTAATATGAAAAGGATGTCTGTAGTTCCCCTCCATGACATCTATAAACCTTTTAATCACAAACTCAACCTTTCTCTTCTGCTATTAAGATGTTCTATCTGTGCTATTTAAACTTAACTCCTTCATTTTTTTGAGTCAGGGTCTCACTATGTAGCACAGGCTGGAACTCTATGTAGACCAAGCTAGACGAACTCAAAAAGATCCACCTGCCTCTGCCTCCCAAGTGCTGGGATTAAAGGTGTATGCTACCACATCTGGCCCTAACTCATTCACTTTCATATTGAGTCCCAACAAATTTAATCTGGCAAATGACACAAGAAGAAAGATTTCTGCTTCATTTTAACTAACTAGAGTTGTCAATAAGTAGAGTAAGTCATCATAAACAGGTATTTAACTGAGATTCCTTTAATAAAAAGTATTTTTATAGTAACCAAGAATTCCTGATAATCATTTAGCACCCTTTCTGCTTTGAGGTCTATGGGTTTAAAAAATATAAAACTGAAAAATGCCCTATATGAGTTACCTTTTTTTATCTTTAGCAATCCCTAATAAATTCCTCAAGGGTTTCTCTGATGACTATGAGTTAATATGCCTTTGGGAAGGAATAGTAATGAAATTTCTAGATTTGTTTGGCGTAGTGATTTGAATGAGGAATGCCCCCATAAACTACAAGAATTTAAACTTGGCCCCAGTTGGTGGTGCCGTTTGTGGAGGTTGTGGAGGTTTAGAAGGTACAGCTTTGCTGGAGGAACCATGTCACTGGGGGTGGGCTTTGAGAGTATATTCCCAGCTTATCTCTCTGCTTCCTGTACCTGTTTGAAAATGTGAGTGCTTGGCTTTCTGTTCCAGCTGCCTTCTGCCATGCCTCCCTCCTACCACGATGGACTCTATTCCTTTGGAACTGTAAGCCAAATAAATACTTCCTTCTATAAGTTGCCCTGGTCATGGTTTTTATCACAGCAACAGAAAAGTAACATAGAGATTTGGCCACTTTATTTTCATTCTCATGTTATTCCATTTCTAAAATGCTACCTTGGAAAGTCTCCTGGGAATAGTGAATAGAAATTCACCTTTGAAGAATAACCTTTAATACCCTTTACTAGGAACTGTGTATTATTAGATAATAACTGAAAAGACAAAAAAAATCACAATATGCTTACTAATTGTATTTTTGTTAACTTTCTTCTAATGTGGGCAAAAGGGGCATTAAAAATAAAAAGCAAGTGTTGGGTTAAGTGGGAAAGATCACAAACCAAACTTTACTTACTGCTGGAAAAGTAAATTGAGTTCAACAAATGAGACATATTTACCTTTAACAATCTTTTTTGCACAGTCATTATATACTTGCTCTTGTGACGTGCTTGACTGGAACACTCGATCAAATGCATAAGGCTTGGACTGAAAAACAAAAACAAATGTGGTACACAAATTACAGATGAGGAGACATAAAGATACCATGATACATTTAACTTTTACAAAATAGTATATCTACTATGCCTCTTGAGTGTAAGGGGCCTTAGAAATTACTGTATGTAAATCCACCAGAATTAACTCCATGAGAAAAACATCTGTTTTCATTCTTGTATTCCAGGGTCTATTCTGACAAGTATTAAGATTGTATTTCCTCCCCCCATCCCACCTACACATATTAGGGGTTGAACCTAGGGGGTCCTGGTCCCTACCTGCTACCCACCAACTCTTGAGTTCTACCCCAGCTTCTTCCAACTTCTTTAAAAACGTTTTTGTTTTGAGACAAGATTTCAGTCAACTGCCCAAGTGGGTCTTGAATCTGGGATCCTCTTGAGTCAACCTTCTAAGTAGTTGGGATTAGATAGCTGTACCACCAAACTGGACTTATATTTTCAATGCTATTATTATTTTTCAGATAAAGAAACTAGAACTTTGACAGATACAAAAACTGTTAATGACAAATTAAAATTCAAACACTCTTCCATTAATTTTGTGATCATTTAAAATTCAGGATTCTTTCTAATACTGTGATCCAGTGTTACGAGAGTATGTAGGAGAACTGAGTTTAGAAGACAGGAGATGTTCGAAAAAGCCTTTGAAAAGGTTTGCTGAAGAAGTGAATAAGCATCTCACTCGTGGTCATCTCTCAGTACTAGTCATGAAGCCAACAATGTTAGTGTGAAACTGTAGTCTAGTCACTACTAATAGGATGCTTAAAGACGCAAAGGACAAAATGAGCTTGTAGCATTCAAGAAACCAAAGGAAGTTAAGGCTGAAGACAGGGAACGGTATCAAACACAACCTTCAACAAAGTGAAAAAGACATCGAATTTTAATGTACTTTGAACCCTGTGGATCCCTTGTCGAAAGTAATTTAAACACTAGGGACTAGAGAAACCACATTTGGACCAAAACTGAGAAAGAGCCAGAGGCATAGAATTTTAAAAATCAGGATTAAGGGCTGGCAAGATAGCTCAACAGGTTAAAGGCCCATGCCACCAAACCAGACAACATGCTTTCGATCCCTGGTACCCCATGGTAGGAGACCTAAGAAGTATTCTATAATGTTAAAGGTTTTTCCCCACTTGGGGTCATGATTATTGTGTATTTTGGGATCCGGTGTCCTTTTCCTTTAAGAAAAAACAAGGGAGCATGCAGATATACAAAAGTACCCAGAGTCTCCTTGCTTCTTTCTCATTGCTAGAGGCTCATTTTCAACTAGTGTTCCTGCCAGTGTTCAACCTTCTCAAGTCCTACCCATCTTAAAAATAAATCTTTTTAGACCTGCAGTCAGATTTTTTGCTCTACTTGACTGCTTCTCATTCTCTTTTCCAACCTATTTGGCCTTTGCAGTCAATGCTCTACCACTGAATTATAGCCCTGGGACTAATATGACCCTTGTTACTAGGTATTTTTCAGTTGTGTCTTAATTTCACAGCTATCTTTCTTTGATATATATACATTTTATATTCTGATTTTTTAATTAAAATTTTAAAATTAGTTTGTGTGTGGACTAAGTCACAGGTGTCAGTTTCCTTCTAACACTGAAGATGTTCTACATCTTGCAGTATCAAATATTCATCTAGGTTTTAATTCTTAATGTAAAAATAAACACATTCACCTAATTAGTATGCAGATTTGCTTTCACTTTCAGTAAATGGTAAAATTATATGCATACCAAAGGAGTGCCTTAAAATAGTTTATCAGCAAATGTTTGATTTTGTATATCTATGTCATATACCTACATACCATAGTTAGCATAACAATCCCTTAGGCAAGTGGGAAAAGTTTAAGAAGCGCTGTTCTACAGACCTACCTACCCAAAACCCTTCTCAGTTCTTCCCCTTGCTATTCCCCACTGGCCTATCCTTGCAGCTGATGGTCGTATACCCCCAGCTCTGGGCCATACATGGTGATCTGCTGGGAGGGCTCTGAGAAAGTCTTACTTCCCTGACAAAAGGAACCACCCAGTTGGAACCACCTTCTTATTCCTGCAATAAATGTCTAGAGCTGTAACATTCATCTTGCAAAAATAAATACAATAATCAAAAATGAACAACTAAGGATGGCAAAATATAACAGGATTCTGGAAATAGCAGCAATGAGTCTATTTCTAGGCTTTTTTTTTTAAACAGGGTCTCCCTGCAGCTCCAGCTGGCCTGGAACTCACTATGTACACCATGAAGACCCTGAACTCACAGAGATCCACCTGCTTCTGCCTCCCAAGTGCTGGGATTAAAGGCATGTGCCACCATGCCCAGCTCCTATTTATAGACTTTTTTATGACATAAGAAAAGTAACCTGTTTCTTAGTTAAGCCCCAATGGTTTTCTTGCAGCAACTGGAAACATTCGTTGTTAGACTAGAATGACCTCACTTTGAAATCAATTTAAAAGTTATCAGTGTTTGAATATTCTCTAAGTATCCTTTTGCTAAGATGCTACTGATACATTAACATTCAATCCCATACATGTAGTTCAAAAGAGACCAACCATTATTTTACCAATTATACAAGCTTTATTCATGGTAAATAACTCTGAAAACAAATACAAGTATATCAGAATAACAATGACCACTCAGAAATAAACCATTCTAATCAATTTCTATGCAAAAAAGTAACTTCCCCTTTTTGCTTATCCAGTGAACACTTGCTGAGTGATTCTGGGATAACAGATATATAAGTATACAATTTTAGAAGCAGTTATTAGCAGACTATAGAAATCAAAGAGTAATAGAGAATAAGGCTGGACAGAGTCTTGAGTACTAGGCTTAAAAGCTGTGTTATAGTTGGGCATCATAGTGTATGCCTTTAATCCTAGCACCTGGGAGAAAGGCAGATGAGTTTGAGGCCAGCCTGATTTAGAGTTCCTAGTCAGCCCTAGCTACATAGTGAGACCATGTCTCAAAAAAAGGTGAGGAGATTCCAAATATACATTCAATAGTGGGGTATGAAAGTGATACAAAAGAAAAAAAAATCAATAACTACTTTTGCTTGTAAGAAACAAGTCAATTAACAGAAAACAGGTGAAAGTATGAAGGAAAAAAAATCCCTCTAAAATAAGTCAAATAATAAAACCTTATTAAAATAAACATGTAAGGAATATAAGAACAAAGAGAAGGTCCAGTGAGATGTCAGTGGGGAAAGGGGTTTGCTGTCAAGTCTGACAACCTGAGTTCCACTCACTCTTGTAAGCTGTCCTTTGACCTATATGAGCAGTAAGTCATATTTCAGTGTTTGCATCAATTTAAAAGTAAGGTACCCCTCATCCATTTACACGAAGATATGCTAAATATAATGGGCCTGCCCCAACAGAACTTCATACAACTGTTTACTTTGGCATTACCTCATATCAAACATGAAAAACTACCCCACAAATACATCTAAAATATAAATATCAACAATTAAAGGGTAATAGAAGCATAAAATATGTTGGGACGAGTGTGTGTGTGTGGGGGGGGTCAGGTCACTGTTCAATACAGGCCAGGGGGGCTACAGGGAGAACCTGTCTCAAAAAGACTTAAAAAAAAAAAAAAAAGTAAACTGCTTAGCAATAGTTTGACAAAACACTTGTTGGATTGTAGAACCAAAGTGTTGTAACATTTTGGGGCTGGAGAGATGACTCAGCAGTTAAGAGCAATTGCTGTTCCTGTAGAGAGCCTGAGTTTGGTTCCCAGCATCCATATCAAAATGCTTAAAACCACCTGTAACTCCAGCTCTATGGAGATATGATGCTCTCTTCTGACACTGGGACACACGAGGCATATATACACACACAGACACACACTCACAAACCTTAAAAATATAAATAGTTAATTTTACTATGTAAGGCAAATGTTATTAAACGCCTCGTTATGAAGTTAGTAAATTGATACTGGCTTCCTGGGTAAAAATCAAGACTTTGTGAAAGAAAAATTTACAATTAAAGTACATCACAATTTTTGGAATTAAACAAAGCAAACAAACCTTAATCTAACAGATTAAAAAATTTTTAGTCTCTGAGTTGAAATATACATTATATAACCTATAACTTTATGTTTTCAAAATTACTCAAATTACAAACTCTAAGTCACAAGATGCATCCATCTCTTACTTAGGCTTCAAGGGGATAAATCCAATAGGAATGAGTTTATCTGAACTGGAACATACCTTCGATTTCTTGAGCGAGTGCTATGGAAGTCTGCACAGACCAGACTAAACACCAAATTTGGTTAGGAAGGACACTGTTCTGGCAGGGATATGCTTTTGTTTGGAATTCTGAACAGTGATCTTTTCAGAATGCAGTGTGTTCGATTTTCCTCAGTGACTGAAGGCATTTGAGGACTGTTCCCTCCACACCATTTTCACTCAAGGCAATCAGGTTTAAAAACCAAATCAGTATTGACTTAAAATCCAAGTACTGTTTTGCTTGAGGCACAGAAGTGAGCAAGATAATCTAACTGGTTTCAATTCTCTTCTAAAGTTAATGAATTTCAGCAGGGTGGTTTAGGTTCTGGCATTCCACACACAATACACCATATAAGGAACTGTGATTAGAAGATATTTAGCCATCAAATAGCATGTTTTCTTTTATGATGCATAAGTAGATATAGAAATATTTTTTTCTATTGACTTTTTGGTTTTGGTGTTTTCAGCAAGTTCTGTTGAGTATGGTAATGGTGAATTATTTTTCTTGTTCTGTTCTGAGGTTCTCTAACATAAACAGGTTATTTTGTATTGTTTGAAGATTTTCATTAACTAATTCATCCATTCAATGTGGTATTTATGGCACTTCAAGCATTTATGTCACAAATAAATTAAAAGCTGCACAAAGCATACAGAGATCAAAAGGTTTACTTGCCAGGGCATCATGTTATATTATTATCGAGTCTGTGAGTAACTGGAAAAAGTCTGGACAAAATATCAAAAACTAAACTTATGGGGACTGGAGCGATGGCTCAGCAGTTAAGAGCACTGACTGCTCTTGCAGAGGACCTGGGTTCATTTCCCAGCACGCACATGGCAGCTACGAACAGTCCTTAACTCCAGTTCAAGGGAACCCAAAGCCCTCTTCTAACCTCCGCGGCATTGCACGACACAGGTGCACTCACATGTATGCACGCAATACACTCATACAGATAAAATAAAAATAAAATATTTAAAAAACCTTAAACTTAGGAGGAAAGCAGAATCCTTATCTTCACGAGCAGTGACTATTCTTACAATTTAGTGACAGTATATAAACTAAAATGCTTATGTTTTAAATTTTGATTTAGCCAGAAGACAAATGACAAGATGTTTTAAGATTGTATTTAAAATAATTTAGTTTTGAATGTGGGCTACAATTCTCTCCTATTTATTTTTAATTTAATTTGTCAGGTTCAGAACCCACTAAAATTAATAAAATAAGTCATGTTCAAACAATAATTTTCAATCTAATTCTTTGACCTAGAGACTTTCAACTCCCAAGCCAGCTTTTAAAATACAATTCATTTAAAAAAATGAATATAACACCCAGCATATTAATGTAGTAACTGTATACAAGGATTAGTTCCTGGGGGCTGGAGAGATGGCTCAGAGGTTAAGAGCACTGACTGCTCTTGCAGAGGACCTGGGTTCAATTACCAGCACCCACATGGTGGTTAACAAACCACCTATAGCTCCAGTTCCAGGGGATCTAATGCCTTCTTCTGACCTCTGTGGGCATTGCAGGACACTGGTACACTTACACACATGCAGGCAATATACTCACACACATAAAATAAAAATAAATTTTAAAAAATTTTAAAAAGAATTAGTTCTTAAAATAAAGAATTAAACATACTGACATTTTAAGGCCCTTAATGTTTCCCTTGGTTAGTATAACGTATTTTTCCTACACTTTTTACAAAGACCTGACTAAATGTTCTTTTCTGATTCACTAACCAATCACCTATCCACTATTTCTATTCATCACTTAAATTTATTTGCATTACTATAGAAACTTTGAAACAGAAATTGTAAGCAACTTTCCCAAAAGAAACAACCAAGAATAAAATGTGTTTCTTCTGATTGTTTTTTCTCTTGCTTCATATTACATGCCATATTTGGCCCACACCAAAAGATTACTTTCTAACTTAATCTCTCTTCTATTTTTAAGCAGGGTCACAATACATAGCTCAGGCTGAACTCAAATTCATGGTGATCTTTCTGCTTCAGGTTCCAGAGTGCTGGGATTACGAGTGTGAGCCACCGTACCTGGCACTCTCTCTCTCCTCCTGCCTCTTTTTTTTCTTTTAGACAGGATTTCAATTTGTAGCCCAGGTTAGCCTGGAACTCACTAGTTTCGTTGCCCAGTCTGGCCTCAATTCTCTTGCTTTAGACTCACAAGCACTGTGATTTTAGGTATGAGCTATCACATCTAACTTAATATATTCTGTGAATTCTAAATTTTAGCACTCCAAGCAAAACAATCTTGGTGATATTTATAGATTTAAGCACAAAAACCTGGCGAATTAAGACAATCTTAATACAACTAGAAAAGAAAATATAGCTATACCAACTGCTGACATGGTTGGGCAGCTAATTCAGGAGTTTTTACTTCTACAGACTGTAGGTACAACATACCCTCCCTAAAGGAGGATCTCTGTACTTAAGTTGCCTGCCTTACTATGATGTCATTTATAGCAAGAGTTTATCTTGAGGACTTATTAACAAAGAACCGGCCTGACCGTCTTCACCCAGCAGTGTTGGCAGCTGTTAAAGTCCTGATTTTTTGCCAAAAGCCTACCAAGAGGATGTAGTGCTAACACAATCATTTTCTAAAACTGAACTTTGGAAATCTTCACATTAAAGCCTGTTAAAGGACTTTAGTCCAGTCTTCATGCCAATGCTTTCAACCACCAATGCCCCACCTCCTGTGACCTCTCCACCCTACTTCTAAATTAGGTAGCCCAAACAATACACTAAATATAGAATTCCACTCAAGTAGAAACAATTAGAGCAAAAATTAACATTAAAATTGATGTCCTGATAACGCATGAAAAAGTCTACCACATGGCATTGCCAATAAAGGTGAATTTACTTTTCCGGGTAGCCCACTGTTCTGTATACAGGCAGGATCCTGTCATTCACTTTTAATCTCAAACTCAGAGTGCTGCTTGCAGAGGACTAGAGATATAAAATACTAGAGAGATTAAAAAAAAAAAAAGCCTCACTTTCTGGTTTCTCACAATAATCAACTTAGTTACATTTTACACTACAAAAGAATAATCTCTCAAATCACAAAGATAAATTTTCTTCAATACCTTACTTCTATTAGTTTCACCTTTTTTAAGTTCTTTGAAAATCTGCTTTACAGTTATCAATATTTCCTACACTGCTGCCCAAAAACACCCAGCAAAGAGCTGTCTGACACTTATCTGACCCACTCTGCAGCCCCCTATACCTACTATAACATTAGACATAGTAACTGATTTTAAAGTCAGTTTCTTTTGCAGCCTTCAATTTCCCATTTATTATTGCTAACGTGAACAGTTACTCATCGCGCAAAACGCGAGTAGCTGAACATCTGTACAAGTACACTACAGTTGCTTTTCTTCCTCTCCGGAGAGCCACACACACACCTAGTTGCGTGTTTCTTTAAAACCAAGTATCTATTACTTAAGGTACAGTACAACTGGGCTCATAGCTCAGTGTTCTGGCTGAACTGTGAATGACTCTGCGTACGTGAATGGTGAATTTGGGGGTAGTCCACCAACACCAGCAGCATCAGTAACAATAACTGCGTGCGCGTACACTCACTCACTCTCTCACACTCTTAACCAATCTGCCCTAAACTTGCTCCCAGGACTTTTCCTCCAGAGCCTCAGGTGGGGGAGTGTCCAGGCTGGGAGACGCAGCGCCTCCCAGCTGCCAGCGCCCAGGACTCGGGTGGGGGCGATCCCGGAACCGGCGCCCGCACAGTCTCCGTCCCCAGGCCATCTCCACCCGCAAAGCCGGCCGGGACGAGCCTCAGGCCCCACCACGTCCCCCAAGTCGCCGCCCAGCCGGACCACGGGCGGGGGCCACTCACCGCGATTACCACCGTGTCTTCTCCCTGGAACTTGGCGACGTACTTGTCGCCGCGGTTCACCTCCGACTCGTTGAGAGGTCTGAAGCGACACATCACTTTGATGTTGCACTCGGCCGGGTCCGCCATCTTTCCGGCCGCCGGTGCCACAGGCCGCCAGCCACTCCCCGCTGTTCAGTGTCCCCTGCCGCTCAGGCTCGGGGGAAGCAGCGGGAGCCGACAGACCGCGAGGCCCGGGAAAGTCTTGGCTCCGCCGCACCGCGCGCCCAGGGCAGGGCCGGGAGCGGACGAAGCGCCGGCGCCGCAGCCCTCGCCCGAGGCTCACTTCCGCTCCATCATGGCAGCCATGGCGGCAGCGCCGGCAGCGCCCCAGCTTCTCCTGGTCGGCCGGTGTAGGCTGCCGGGCAGGACAACCGCGCCCGCCTTTCTCGTCGGGAGGTGCAGACCGGGACCACCCGTCGGCTCGCTAGGCTGTGCGGACCGCTCGTGGGCTTAGTTGCCGGCCGACGCACAATCGCTCCAAAGACCTGAGACCCAAGGCGGCTGGGCAGGCGGGAGGAACTCTGCGCAGGCGCGGGGAGCCCGGCCCAGCAGCCAATCAGCGGCCTCACTGAGCCACCGGCGGCCGCCGGCTCTGAGTTTGCCCCTGGCCAGGGACGCGGAGTTAAGTTCCCTCGAAGTTCACTCCCAGAAGTGCCCTTAGGACCCTGCGTCTCCGCTACTGCAGAATTCCCTAGAGTAGAGGAAGTTCGCTTAACCTTCTTCGGGGAAGGATTTTTAACTACTTAATGGTGTCGTTTGTTTAAGTACAACACAAGATGCCCACAAGGAAGTGTTTGCTTTCATTTTGGCCTAAGGGGGGAAAATTGTTGCTGGTGCGAAGTTTTTTGTTTGTTTTTTTTTTGGGGGGGGGGGGGTTTTTTTTGTGTGTGTGTGTGTGTGTGTGTTGATGTTGTTTGGCCGTGTTGTATGTGGCGTGGCCGTGTTGTGGTGTTTTGTCGTGTTGGGGGGGGGGGTGGTTTTTTACGAGCGTCAGAAAAAGGGAAGATTTGAATGAAGGGTGGGGCACGGCTCCAGTGGCGGCAGTTGGTCCTCCCCACCCCCACCCCGAGAGAGAATTGGGTTGGGCAGACAAATAACAAAGAAAAAGGAAATTCCTCTCAAATAATGAAAGTTTCTGAAGAAATGCGAAAGCAACCGTAGGGTGCGAGGGAAGAGCTTTTTCTTTTCCACCCCCCGCCCCCGTCACTTCGGTATCTGTCACCTTCAGCTGCCCAGGGCTTCTTGATCTTACACTGGTGGGCTGCAGCATCACGAACCTTGGTTTTGAATCTGAGATCCCACTAGCAGACCGGAAACCTAACTCAATTACAACACTGGAGGAATGATGCCTGGATGCATAAAGACTGTCTTAAAAGGCCTAGCTAAATGTGTAGATTACGTATCTAAGAAAACTACTCTAGAGGCTGGGGTGCTTGCTTTAGAAAGCGGGAGGTCCTGCGTTCATCCATCTCTTGCAGTGCTAGAACAAATGACTTAGCATTCTATTATTCAGAAGGTGAATACCATAAAGGTGTTTTATGTGGAAATCGCCCTGAGCCGCTGCAAAGGAAAACTGCCACGACAATTAGAAGACTCTCTTATGAGCCTGGATTTTACTGGTAAAATGAGTGATAAACTATGGAAGGCTCCACCGATCCCTGAACTCTCTCAAGCATCCTAGCACCTCCAGAAACTAAATCCATAGTTCAATAGATTCAGGTTGACTGGCCCACCGCCGTGAAGGAGAGCTCACAACGGAGAAACAGTGGAGAATCTTTGTAATAAAGGAAAAGATGGGGGTGATTATAGGCTTCAGGAAGTGTGGAATTGGATAAAATGTAAAGGATCCAGAGTTTTGATAGGCTACAAGCAAAGCAGAACTTGAGTAAAGGTACCAGCCTCAGGTCTGGATTACAGTGGGCTGTTTTCCTTGAACATTGCACAGTTAACACACATATGTAGAATGTCCTTTTTCTGAAGCTGTTCAGCCTTGGAAATCAAGGTTTCTTTGCTTCTTAGATCCCCCAGGCATGAGTGGAGGGTTTTATTCTTACTGATATCATTTGAAACAACAGTTTCCCAATGACTTTAGAGAACAAAGTTTTTCATTAGTCACTCAAAGGAGCATGTTGTGACACTTCATGGATATAGCATGTCCTTGAAAGAGATACTTTTTCCGGTTCCATTTGTAGCAGGCTTTATCTCTTTTAGCCCAGCCTAGTGAGTAAAGGAGAGATTTTTCGTTCTTGCCCCCTCAGTCTCATCTGATTTCTTCATTATGTTTATGTCCTGTCATCTCTATCACTAATTTCAAAAGGAGTTAGTTCTCTTCCTCCCTAAAAGTAGGTTTTCATTTATATTTTTAATTCTGCAGGTCCCAGATTTTACCAATATTCTTCATCTTCCATCACTGATTTCTCCCTTTTTTCAGCTTCCCTGAATGAAAAGAGGAAACAAATATGCTTAGTCTCCCCATCTTTAAAATATAACAATTCATGGGCTGTGGTGATACACTTGGGCAATCCCCATACTTGGGAGGCTAAGATAGAAGGATTGCAAGTTCAAGACCAGCCTAGAATACATAGTGAGTTTCAGGCCAGCCTGGAGTAGGTAGAGAGACCCTGTGTCAAACAAAACAACAAAACCAAATAAAACAAAACCTCACAAAAACAAAACAAAAGAAATCCAACATTAAACCTAATGCCTTCATTGGTTTCTTTGACTATTAGTCTCTGTTAAAGATAAATAAAGCCAGATCCTAAGTGCTAAGTACAGAGTTTAATCAGTCACATGCTGTTGCAATAGGAAAAAAAGGGCTCACAGGGAGCTGACTCTGGTTTGTACTGAGATAACTGAGTGTTTTAAAGGAAGAATGGAGGAATACAGAGGAAGATGAGCTGGGTCTCAGAGTCAGAGAAATGGAAAATTACAAAAGGTCAGCATGGGGGGTGGTCTATGTGAAATCCTTATGGGTTTGTTAACTACAGCTTATAGAAGCTAGGCTCCAAGTCCCCCACAGAGACCCCATTGTCTGCTGTTTTCTGAACAATACTATTCTCTGATAGTCTTGAATTTCCTGACAACGACGTTTTAAAGGAGCTGGGGTCAAATAAGTTAGTGTCTTTTTTTCAAATCTATATAGACCAAGGTTAAGGCCCAATTGAGAAAAGCCAGAGGAACCTGGCTAGAATTTGATCAGGAAGAGAATCTTAGTTACTTTTGCTGCCATTAAGTGGGTGAAGTTGATTCCAAAAGACTGTGACTGTCCAGGGACAGCCTGTCTGAAACAGCAGTGGCTGTTTAACAACTACCACAGAAGAATGTGGTCTCAACAGTGCAGCTTTTCTATTTTCCAGAAAAGGTATAATGTCTATATGTAAGCCCCGGATTGTAAAATTAAATCAAACAGGCCAGAATAGTTTATGTAACACATGATATAAGTAAAACATGCCTGGGCCGAATGTGGCAGCTGTGACACTGGTTTCCAGCCTTTGCAGTAGAGTGTTATGAAGTCCTGTTATCTCTGAGATCACTTCTTCAACAACCTCTGGAATCTCATATAAACCCTGACCTTTTCATCTGTGAGGCATTCTCATGTGTCCAGCTGTTTACAGGCAACTTTGTTTAAGACAGTGTCATATTTACCAACCCAAAGATAGAATTCATTGTCCTCTATGCCCTTACCAATACCCAACTACTCAACTGTCTAGTTTTGATCACCAATATCAGCCTTCTTTTATACTTCCAGGCTAAGTTATTATCAGTGGGAACTACAGCTTCCTTTATCCCCTTTACATGCAAAAGAGAAACATGGTTGTAACAGAAGTTCTTCAACCTCTCCACTATTTCCATTTGCTTCCTAAGAGATGAAGAATGATTGATTGAGAACAGTGATCACCCCCTCCCCATACCATGGAAGCAGAGATCCCCAAGAGGTGACTCAGGAGACTTCATGGGTGTGGAGGGGCACAGAAGGTGGATGAATGGGCCTGGGAGTCGTACTCTGCGAAGCTGCTCAGAACTAACGACTGGCCAGGTTCTATGACATTTCAACCCTTGCTTCTACCTCCTGTATAGCAGATTTAGGAAACTCAGGCTTCATGAAAACAAAAGCCTCCTGCTTTAAGATCTGCGATACATATGGACAAGGGGGCACTCAGATCCTAAGTGTCATCACAGAACCAAGAAGGAAAAAAATTTCATGTGAAAAACAAGAGCTCTAAACATAGTCCTGTCACACCAGGAAGAAGTATCAGTGTCAAGCAATAAGAGCTTAAGAAAAACTTTCAAGAGGAAATGAAGTTAATTCCAGGGTTTTTTTAAATGTAAGTAAGACTACTAGACAACATTGACAGTGAAAGAGTTTGAGACTCATTAACATAACATCGTGATGAAAACGTGAGTGGTGCCTTTACCTGTGCAGATAAGAACCTTGAATCTCTGCTGTGGAAGTTAGTCTCTTCAGTGAACCATACCTTCACAGGAGTCATACCTTTGTGCAACCTCTTTCCTGGGATCTTGGTTGGCCCTGTGACATTTGTGTATAGTTCATTATGAAAGAACTGCAACTTTTTTTATATCTGAAACTTGCTATGAAGAAGCTTATCCACTTTGATCCCTTGGAATATTCCTTTTATGGTTCAAATGGCCACATGAGAAGTCCAACCTGAAAGCACCACATTGACAAGGTCATGTGTAGGCACTCTAAGCATTAGTCCTAGCAGATCTTAGCCTTCCAGCGATCCCTACCAGACTTATTAGTGAAGCCATCTTGGACCATCCAAACCAGCATTATTCATCAGTTAAGTACCAGTAAGTAATCTCAGTTGACACTCTCAGTAGAAAATTCAACCAGTTGAGGCTTGCCCAAATTCCTGACCCATAAAATCATGAAATATAATAAAATGGTTATTGTTTTAAGCTGCTCCTGCAACTGAAACTTAAATTTTATATCTTGGCAGTAAGTCCCCTTCCTAGTTTACAGTTTCATTGCTTCTTGTCTAGATTATTACAACAGCTCTTTTCATTTGATCATTGGAGCTCCTGCTATGGGCCAGGTGCTGTGGATATAATGGTAAAATTGATGAAGCTATTCTTCCCACATTCACTATTTTACATTCAATTTTCAGATTAACTTTCCTAAAACATTGCTTTTATTGCATCATTTCATTGCTCAAGAATCTACCTCAATTCCCTTTAGGTGGTTAAACTCCAAGACCTTCTATCAATTGACTTCACCTTAGATAAGCAGTTTTCTCACCAATCCATAATTTATTTTCCTGATTCCTAGAAGATAGCCTTTTTACTATCCCTCCCCACATCATTTGCTAATTTCAAGCAATACCAATCCCACCCTGAGTGTGTCTCCCCTTTATGTCCAGCCAAATCTATCCCTCTTTCCTTAGGCCTCATCTTCTACAAGTGACTTTTCAGGATGGAATTATTTCACAGGTCAGACATTTCTAAAAACTTATTTATTACTAGGCCGGGCGTGGTGGCATGCGCCTTTAATCCCAGCACTTGGGAGGCAGAGGCGGGTGGATCTTTGAGTTTGAGGCCAGCCTGGTCTACATAGTGACTTCCAGGACAGCTGGGGCTACAGGGAGACTCTGTCTCAAAAAGACAAAAAAAAAACAAAACAAAAGCAAAACAAAAAAAAAAGCCCCCCAAACTTATTTATTACCATAGTTTAATTCTTAAGAACATACATGTTGGTGACTTTTCTCATTGCTGTGACAAAATACCTGATAAAAAGCAGTTTGAGGAAGGAAGGGTTGTTCTGGCTTACAGTTCAAGGGAATACATTCCATCCTGCTGGGGAAGGCATGGTGGCAGGGGCAGGAGGCCAGCTGGGTACTTTACATCTGCAGTCAAGGAGAGTGAAAAGAAAGTGGATCCATGTAACAGAATCTCAAAGCCTACCCCCAGTGACTCCTCTAGAGAGACTCCACCAACTAAAGGTTCTATAATCTTCTTAAACAGCACAACCATCTGGGAACTTATGCTTATGGGGCCTTCTGGCCTCCTCAGGAACCTGCACACGTAGTAAACATACACATACTCAAACACACACACACACACACACACACACACACACACACACATATACATGCACATAAAAATAGATACATCTTTTTAAAGATTTTATTTACGTGTATATGTGTTTGTATGTGTTTATGTGAATGTGAGGCCAGAAGAGGGTGTCAGATCCCTTGGGGCTGGAGTTACAGGCATTTGTGAGATGCCTGGTGTGGATGCAAGAATCCAAATTCCAGTCCTCATGACAGAACAGCAAGTGCTCGTAACTGCTGAGTCATCTCTCCATGCCCAAAATAGATACATTTTAAAAAATACTTTATTATTTTTATTTTATGTATATGAGTGTATTGCCTGCATGTATGTAAGTGCATCCATGTCATGAAATGCACACAGAGGACAGAAGAGAACATCATATTCCTCTAGAACTGGAGTTACAGACGGTTGTTAGCTGTCATGTGGATGCTGGGAATTGATCCCACATCCTCTGCAAGAGCAGCCAGTATTCTTAACCACTGAACCATCTCTCTAGCCCCCAAAAAATAAATCTTTGAAAAAATTTTTAAAAATTAAATTACCACAATGAAAATTAAAGGTCCTGCTGTATCCACACCAATCTTTATTTCTATTTTCCAGGGCAATCGCTTTGACTCACCAGTTTCTTCTGATATTTAGCGCCACATTTCTAAGCAACATTCATTTACTGCTGCTTCTTGACCTGCTATTGTTCAGTGAGGCTGTAGCTCCTTCACAGTGGCCCCCACTTGAATCAACACACACACTTTCTTCTCTTTATCTTCCCTGTGTATTTCTACCATCATTTTAAGTTAATTCAGTGTACAGTATTTACATTCATTTTACTCTTCTCAGCTTAGAAATAGAATGCCTTGTGATTACATTGCGTGTCTCGTTCAAATTCTTTTTTCTGAAGTTAAACATTTCCTCATTTCCCCCTAGTTTTTACTCCTAATATATTCCAAATATTCACCAGAAGTATAAGCTACTCCTGATATTGGTACTTTCAAGCATCTCTTTGTTGTCTTCTAGCTTCTGTTTTTGCTGTGGACACATCTGAGAATTCTGAGCCCTCACCATTTTTATGTCATCTATCTTATTCTTTCAAGAACTTTTAGAATATTTTTGTGTATATTTTTATGTAATATTTAACATTTCTTTTTGTTCTCCTGTTGAGAGATTCCTCAATTTTCTTTTCTCCTCTTCTGTTGAGGATGTATATAGAGAGACAGTAGATCAATGCACATATAGATACAGATATTCAGAGAATAAAATTTCTTGTGTGTGTCAATCCCACTCTGGTGTGTGTGTGTGTGTGTGTGTGTGTGTGTGTGTGTGTGTGCAAATTCTTTATTCTCTGAGTCGTTTTTTGTTTGAGACCAGGTCTTGAAATGTACTCACTTCAAGGTCCTCTTGTCTTATCCTCCCAAATGCTATTAAGTCACACATTTAGTTTTTGTTTTTGTTTTGTCAAGGAATGAGTTTTCTCCTTAGGTTAAAATTTTTTTTTGTTTCTACTTTAGTGTTTTTTTGTGTTATCTTAATATTTTTCTGGGGTTTGTTTTGGCATCTGTCACTCATATTACACAATTTTCTCAAATGTATAGTAGATCTTTATATTCTAACAAGTTTAGGTGAGAAAACGACACATTGGAAATGTCAACATGTGGGTAGAGTTGGAGATTGATGGGTTTTACAAATATTTGATTTGGGAAATATTCATTTTGTTACAGTAATTCTAAATGCTACTTAAAAATTTTTATTTTATGTGAATGAGTGCTTTGTCTGCATGTAAATGTACCCATATATGCAGTGACCACAAAGGCCAGAAGAGGGTGTCTTTTTTAAAGAAATGTCTATTTGGGGAAGCTAGGGAGATGGCTCAGCATTTTAAGAGCACTGGATATTCTCGCAGAGGACCCAGGTTTGGTTCCCAGCACCCACATGATGGCTAACAACTGTCTGTAACTCCAGTTCCAGGGGATTCGATGCTCTCTTCTGGCTTCTACAGGCATTGCATAACATACATGTAGGCAAAATACTCATACACACAAAATAAAAATAAATTAATTAAAAGAACTATCTATGGGCTGGAGAGATGACTCAGCAGCCAAGAGCACTGATTGCTCTTGCAGAGGACCTAGGTTTGATTCTCAGCACCCACATGGCGGCTGTGAACTGTTCTTAACTCCAGTTCCAGGGGATTCCGAAGCCCTCCTCTGACCTTGGCAGCATTGCACGACATGGGTGCACTCACATACATGCAGGCAATATACTCATGCACATAAAATAAAAATAATAAAATATTAAAAATAAAAATAAAAAAAAGAAATATTTATTTGTGTCCTTTGCCATTTAAAATTGTTAAGTTTGTTTACTTGCTATTGAGTTGTTTGAGTTCCTTATTGTTTGGAATTTAACCCCCTTATGAGATATATACTTTGAAAATATCCTTTCCCATTCTATAGGCTGTCTTTTCACTTTGTTAATTATTTCCTTTGGTTTGCAGAAGCTTTTAAATTTCCTATAATCTCATTAGTTTATTTTTACTTTTGTTGCCTGTGTTTCTGGAATCAGATCCAAAAACATCATTGCCCTGACCATCATGAGGGACTTTTTCTCCTATGTTTTCCAATACTTTTGTATTTAAGTGTTTATTCTATTTTTATTATATTTTTGTATATGTTGTGAGATAAAGTTTAATTTCATTCTTCTGCATAGGAATATCTGATTTTCCCAAAAGCATTTATTGAAGAGACTGTTATTTCTTTGTTGCATGTTCTTGGCACTTTTGTTAAAAATCAGTTTGCTCAGAGATCCTAGCAGACAGCCCGAGAGGGTGGGTTCAGACCTCCATCAGGGTAGTGGCTTGGAGACCACCAGAGAGTGCCAGGTTCTAGCCTCCCTCTGGCCTCCAACTACCAGATGGCCTGAGAACCCAGGGGACTGCCTGACAGCCCCGGGATCCTGCCTCCATGAATTGTGCCATACCATCCCCCTAACTGGGATTTTGTGAGGCCCCTCCCAAGGCCCCAGGGCAGATCTGGCTTGGTAGGCTAAGGCTGAGATCCTAGCACACAGCACACAGCCTGAGAGGGGGTGTTTGGACCTACATCGAGTGGCAGCTCTGAGCTCAGCAGATTGCCAGAGAGTGCCTGGTTCTGCCCCCTCTCTGGCCTCTCTCTGGCATAGGGTTGAGGACTCACAGGACTGCCTGAGAGAGCCTGGATCCCACCTCCACGTGGTGAAGGAAGCCTGAGTGTACCTGACTGGAACCTGAATTGGGCTTCTGTGGGTACCCCTGAATAGCTGATCTGAAGCCATCAGTTCCCTCCAAAATAAACCTGAGAGAACCTGAACCCTGTACCAACCAGCTTTACATAACCAATAAAGGATATAGGCACCCAGATAATACAGACGGAAGCATACTTCAACTTAATTTTCATATCAGAATCATAAACAACAAAAGAAATTCACATGCCAAAACCACAGCAAAAGAATAATAAAATGGAAAGCCAAAACACTATGTCCCCCACCAAACCCCACCAATCCTGTAGAAGAGTTCTACAACAAGGAAAATCCCCTAGAGATAACCCAGGACACTGAATTTAAAAGACCAATCATAAACATGAACAAGGACTCAACGAATTTAAAGAACACATGAACAAATGAATCAAAGAGCTAAAAGAAGATAGGGATAAAGTTCTGAATGAATTCACAAAAGAGATAGAAACATGGAAGAAAACTCAGGCAGAAATGAAGGAAGTTCAAAACACAATAAACCAACTTGAAGCCACATGGGAAAGCCTCACTTCTAGAATGAATGAAATGGGAAACAGAATATAAACACTGGAGGATAAAGTTGAAGAATTGGACCACTCAAGCAAAGATTATGGAAAAATTTTTTTAAAAACACAGGAATGGAATATGCAGGAAGTGTAGGACACCTTGAAAAGACCAAATTTGCATAGAGGAAGGAGAATTTCAGGT
>NW_008353342.1:4809344-4810067 GCF_000622305.1 Nannospalax galili
ATAGAAATCAATACATATCTTTAAATAATAACTTTAAATTTCAATGGACTGAACTCCCCAGTCAAAAGACACAGGCTAAGAAAATGGATTAAGAAACAAAATCCATCTCTTTGCTGTTGCAAGAAACCCATCTCACCTTCAACGACAGGCACTACCTTAAGGTAAAAGGATGGAAAAGAATATTCCAAGTAAATGGCACTAAGAAACAAGCAGGGGTTGCAATTCTAATATCTGACAAAATAGACTTCAAAGTAAAACTAATCAGAAGAGATAAGGAGGGTCACTTCACTCTGATCAAAGGAACAGGTAACCAAGAAGATATTACTATCTTTAACATATATACACTAAATTCTGGTGCACCCAAATTCATAAAAACAACACTATAGAACTTTAAGACACAGATTAACCCCAACTCAGTAATAGTAGGGTACTTCAATACCCCACTGTCACCATTAGATAGGTCAATTGGATAAAGAATAAACATAGAGACATCTGAATTGAATGGTACCATACATCAAATGGACCTAACAGACATCTTTCAATTATTCTACCCAAACACTAAAGAATACACTTTCTACTCAACACCTCATGGAACTTTTTCAAAAACTGACCACATACTGGGCCACAGAACAAACTTCAACAAACACAAAAATATTGAAATAATTCCATGCATTCTATCGGACCACAATGCAATAAAGCTCAAAATCAACACTGGACGAAGCC
>NW_008353342.1:4810127-4810514 GCF_000622305.1 Nannospalax galili
ACTCCTGAATAACGAATTGGTCAAAGGAAAAATTAAGAAAGAGATTAAAGTTTTCCTGGGATTAAATGAAAATGATAATACAACACAACAAAACCTCTGGGACACTTTAAAAACAATCCTAATAGGGAAGTTTATAGGTCTAAGTGCCTACATTGAAGCCCAAATAAATGACCTAACACTGCAACTCAAGACTCTGGAAAGGCAAGACCAAATGAAACCCAAACCCAGAAGAGAAGAAATAAAAAAACATCAGAGCAAAAATTAATGAAATAGAAGCAAAGAGAACAATACAAAGAATCACTGAATCTAAGAGCTGGTTTTCTGAAAAGCTAAAAGAGATAGACCCTTAGCCCAGTTAACCAAAAGAAAGAAAGAGCAAATCCAAAT
>NW_008353342.1:4810657-4811343 GCF_000622305.1 Nannospalax galili
AATCATTGGAACCATCAAAGTTAAACCAAGAAGAGAACACCAGTTTAAATAGACCCATATTATATAAGGAATTTGAAACAGTAATACAAAGCCTCCCAACTAAAAAAAGCCCAGGACCAGATGAATTCACAGCAGAATTCTACCAAACAGTTAAAGAAGTTCTACAACCAATACTACTTAAATTACTCAAAATGATAGAAACAGAGGGAGAACTCCCTAATACCTTCTATGAAGCCAGCATCACTCTAATACCCAAACTGGGTAAAGACACAACTAATAAAGAAAACTGAAGACCCATATCCTTAATGAACATATACACAAAAATTCTCAACAAAATACTTGCAAACCACATACAGACACACGTCCAAAAGATCATTCACCATGATCAAGTAGCCTTTATCCCATAGATGCAGGGATGGTTCAATATACACAAGTCAATAAATGTCATTAATATAAATGGACTCAAAGACAAAAACCACATTGCCATCTCAATAGATGCAGAAAAGGCTTTTGACAAAATTCACAATCATTTATGTTCAAGAGGGAATTGGACTGGCGGGAACATACCTCAACATAATTAGAGCCATATTCAACAAACCCACAGCCAACATCATTCTAAATGGAGAAAAACTGGAAGCATTCCCATTAAAGTCAGGAACCAGACAAGGATGTCCACTATCTCCACT
>NW_008353342.1:4811376-4811510 GCF_000622305.1 Nannospalax galili
GGAAATTAAAGGAGTACTAATTGGAAGCAGTCAAACTATCACTTTTTGCAGATGATATGATACTATACCTAAGAGATCCCAGAAGTTCCACCAGAAAACTCCTAGAACTGATCAACACTTTTAGTATAGTGGAA
>NW_008353342.1:4811726-4812220 GCF_000622305.1 Nannospalax galili
TGGATTAGAAGAATTAATATTGTTACAATGACCATCCTACCAAAAGCAGTATATAGATTCAATGCAATCCCAATGAAAATCCCTATGACATACTTCACAGAATTAGAAAAATCCATTCTTAAATTCATATGGAGGCACAAAAGACCCTGGACAGCCAAAGTAACCCTGAGCACAAAGAGCAACTCTGGGGGGATTACTATACTAGATCTCAAAGTATACTATAGAGCCATAGTCATAAAAACAGCATGGTACTGGAGCAAAAACAGACACACAGATCAATGGAACATCATTGAAGATCCAAACCTGAGTACACGCAACTTCAGCCACCTGATATTTGACAAAGGTGCCAAGAACACACAATGGAGGAAAGACAGCATCTTCAATAAGTGGTGTTGGCAAAACTGGATCTCCACCTGTAGAAGAATGAAACTAGATCCTTATTTTTCACCTTGCACAAAAGTCAGCTCCAAATGGATCAAAGACCTCAATGTGAA
>NW_008353342.1:4812422-4813509 GCF_000622305.1 Nannospalax galili
AAAAATCTTCACCAGTGACACATCTGACAGAGGTTTAACTTCCATAATATATAAAGAACTCAAAAAACAAAGAATCGAGAAAACAAATGATCCAATTAAAAGATGGGCTAGAGATCTAAACAGAGAAGTCTCAAAGGAAGAAATAAAGATGGCTAAGAAATATCTCAAAAAGTGTTCAACATCGTTAGTAATTAGGGAAATGCAAATTAAAACCACCCCAAAGTATCACCTTACCCCAATCAGACTGGCTAGGATCAAGGGAACAAATGATACCAAATGCTGGCAAGGATGTGGAGAAAGGGGAATGCTCATTCACTGCTGGTGGGATTGCAAACTCATGCAGCCTCTATGGAAAACAGTGTGAATAACTCTTAAAAAACTAAAAACAAACCTACAATATGACCCAGTTATACCACTCCTTAACATATACCCAAAGGTCTCATCCTATTGTAGAGACACTTGTACAACTATGCTTGTTGTTGCTCTTTTCACAATAGCTGAGATGGAAGCAACCTAAGTGTCCCTCAGCTGATGAGTGGTTAACAAAAATGTGGTATATTTACACAATGGAGTTCTATTCAGCAGTAAAGAAAGATGAAATAATGAAATTTGCAGGTAAATGGATCTAGAAACTGTTATACTAAGTGGAGTAACATGGATTCAGAAAAACAAACGACATATGTTCTCCCTTATATGTGGCTCCTAGCACCAAATCCTTTTAAATTCCAGGTACGTTTAATAAGATGATGCTATACAGCAGTCCCTTCTGCATGAAATAACTAGCATCATCACCACTTTGGCTGAGCCTGATCGCTAAACATAGTCACAACTGGGCTTGTTCATGGTTGTGCTCATTCATTAAAAGAGTGCCACGCAGGGTCACTGGACTCTCACCTGAGTATCCAGCCACTCTTCCCAGCCAACTAGTTCAGCCTTGGAAGACAAAAGAAAAATGAGGGAGAACCCAATAGAGGGATGCTTTTGGAAGCCCTTGTCAAGAAACTCCAATGGACTCTCCTATGAACATTTGAAAATTGCCCTGTTCCGACTTTTTTCTAGTTCCTGTGTAGAACTTGTAATGCTAATT
>NW_008353342.1:4813773-4815485 GCF_000622305.1 Nannospalax galili
ACAGGGTAAAAAGATCCCAAAGAAATGTAGCCAGTTTCTTGGCTAAAAGTCAAAATGTCCTTGGGCTTGTTAGCAACATACTCTGTTCCAAAGGCCAAAAATGTCAAAAGTATTTGGGAGCTTGTATCTAATCCTTAAAATATTTTGGGGTTACCTCTTCAGAGGGGGCAATGTTGGAGGGGAGGGAGTGGACATGGATTTGATCAAAATACCTTATATGCATGTATGAAATTCTCAATAAAGTTTTTGTAAAAGTTAAAAAAAATCACTTTGCTCTAGATGTGTGAAATTTATTTTGGGTGTTATTTATTCTGTTCCATTGACCTATTTGTCTGTTTTGATTCCAGTACTATGTTTTGGATACTATAACTGTATAGTATATTTTGAAGTCAAGTATTGCTATACACACCCCTCCATCCCCCAGTTTTGCTCTTTTCAAGAATGCTTTGACTATTGAAGATCTTTTGTGGTTCCATGTATATCTCAGGATTGTGTGTGTGTGTGTGTGTGTGTGTGTGTGTGTGTGTGTGTGTGCAATCATTTGGTATTTTAATAGGGATTGCACTGAATCTGTAGATTGCTTTGATCTAAATGTCATTTTATGGCATTTCTTTTGGACTGATTATTTTCCCCAGAGATGAGCTCTCTAATTTCTTGCTATGTTAACACATCTTGCCATCAGTTTTCTTTCATTGAATGGGGTTGGGCCATCTTAACAGGCAGTGTTTACTTTATTTCTTGTTTTCAGGTAGGCCAGCCATTCTTCTCCTTAGCTGTGTCTAGTGTTTCTGAGTCCACAGAAGCTCTCCTTCCTTCTGTTGTGCTAGAGAGGCACAATCTTTTGGCACTTTTGGTTGAAGGGAATTGTATCTTAATAAGTCTCTACAGAAACTTCAACAAAACTTTCCCATTTTCCACTCTTCCCTGGCCTCTGCCTCCCGGTGTCTACAATTCCTGAGGGTTTCTGGTGATGCATGAGAAAATAGACTTACTGCTTAACTCTCTGCTCTGCCAGCATAGGTCCTGGCACTCTACAGAACATTTAGGCAGTTAACATCTCCAGAATGCTGTTGCTATCTTGTTTGGTTCTGACTTCTTTTCTTTTCCTCACAGTTGTAGTTTTAGGACTTCTGTATTCTTCATTGCTATTTTAATGTCGATTTGGGGCGGTGAAAGATAAATGTGAATATTTAATCTGCATTTTTTTTCTTTTTTGTAGCACTGAGGATTAAATTTAGGATCCTACACATGTTAAGCAAGCAGTCTACCACTGAACTGTATCTCTAACTCTACCCTGCCATAGTTAATGGGCCACAGTTGATGCCTGAGTCTGTAGTTATTACTCTGAATATAACAGTCCTTGAGAGTGAAAACTGCTGCCTATTCTCCAACATTGTAGCTCAGTGCTTGGGCCGTGTGAAATACTAATAAATCATCTGTCTTGAATGGAATTGGAATTCAATGAATGCCTATTAATTGCCATACTCTACTCAAGAGGTGGTGGGATGTAAATGTGATCGGCTTCCTATTGAAAAAGTACTGTCTAGGATAGGTCATTACAATCATAAATCATGAAGGCACATTCTATAAAAGGTGTTATAACAGCACAAAAGGTTAATGTTTTGGGGCCCAAATTTTTTACATTTATATATATATATTTATTATTTATTTGTGCGTGTGTGTGTGTGTGCGTTTTCAACCACCCATGTGAA
>NW_008353342.1:4815638-4849328 GCF_000622305.1 Nannospalax galili
TTATTTATTTATTTATTTATACATGTGTGCCATGGCACATGTGTGGAGGTCAGAGGACAGTTTTTGATAGCAGTTCTCTTCTTCCACCATGTGGGTACCAGAGATTAAATTCAGGTCATCAGGCTTGCCATTCAGCACCTTTACCCAGTGAACATCTCGCCAGCCTTCGGAAGTCAAATTTTAAGTTATCAGGAATGACAAGGGCCTTTCATAAATTTTCCATTTACAGACCACTGGGCTGGGTATATTATGGCCTGACAAGGTATACAGTTTCCTTCATGGCTTCAATGACAAAGATTCTATTCACATTCAGCAAATCACTCAATATTAACAACTAATTGTTTTATAGAGAGAATGGAATAATTAAGAAACTAAAAACTGAAGAGTCTCTCCTTTTTCACATATTGTCTATGATGTGGTATTCTATTTTTCCAAAAGCAGATCTGAATACATCCTACATATTTTAGGCTCCCATATATATATATATATTACACCTAAAATTTAGCAGACTGGTCCATAGGAAAACCAGGAGGAATCATGGTAACCAGTCCATTCATTTAAACTAAATAAAGTAGTTCTCTGTGGTGGTGCAAAAGACTGGCTATCTAATTGTACCAAATAATTTTCTCATGTATCTTAGGTTAAGTTTGATGGAGAAAAGTTCCTGAGACAGAAATTTGTGTGTAAGAGGATAACTGGGGAGACCTAGGAGGAAGCAGGATTGAGCCATGCAGTGGACTGTGATGTCACTACAATAGAAGTGTCAGCTTAAGGGAAAACTTAGAAGCAGGGATGGCCTGGGTTTGTAGTTCTTTTTGAGACAAAGCTGAAGATTAGATGTTGCTGCCTGCTTTTTTTGTTTGTTTGTTTTTGTTTTTTGTTTTTTTTTTTTTTGAGACAGGGTCTCATTGTAGCCCCAGCTGTCCTGGAACTCACGATGTAGACCAGGCTGGCCTCGAACTCGCAAAGATCTGCCTGCCTCTGCCTCCTGGGTGCTGGGATTAAAGGCATGCACCATCACGCCCGGCATGTTGCCTGCTTTTGAGGAAAGAATATAACTTTAGGTGAAGCACCTTCCTTCTCTGGAAGGCAATTCCCAGAGAAGCTGTGAACCACCACAAGCCTCCACCAAAAATGAGAACTTTCAGACCTTAGATGACACATCGCAGCACCCTCTCTACCAATATTGCAGGACAGTTAGGAAGTCTTTATGGTGTTTATTTCTGCAAAGATTTGATTTTTCACAAAGCAAATAAAACCTTTCAGTAGGTGCCCCTGTATCAACTGCTCATTTATTTATTAAAAATTAAACAAAACCAAAAACAACTACTTAACTTGCTTAATTGAAAGGGAAAGAACCTGAAGCTCGTTTTCTGTGAACATGCCCCAGAGTTAGATGCTGCTATGTTTACTTACTGACAGGTATAGCAAACTCTTTCTAAGTGTGTTTCAGCTGAAACCCTGGGGTGAGGAACAGTTGTCCCGATTACAGTACTACATTCCTGCAAAAGGGCGAACTACAGATAGACATGTTCCAACGTGATATGATTCAGATCAGAGAGACTATGCTTTCTTCGTCGAAACTTTAAAGAGTCTCCTGCTTTGATTCCATCATTAAGATATATATGATAAAATAAGGCTATACTTTTATCTCACACCTTAGGACCTCCAAAATAAGAACATTTTGTTGTCCCTTTAAGGAGCCTTTGTCCCAGCTCCTAACGTATGGAAGGACAGTGATAAAGAGAATTGGAAGGGAAGCAGGCAGTGGTGACCAGTCACCTTTCAAGGTTCCAAAAGTTCTTCAACATTGAGAAACACATTTGGAAAGAGTTTACTATGCCTGCCAGTAAGTACAAACCCTTTTATATACTCTGTTTTTCCTACACATACATACAGCAGAGTATGGATATCCTGGACAAAAGGATGAGTCACCCTCTGGGTGAGACAGTGGAGATTTCGTCATGCTACTCAGAATGGACTACAATGCCAAACATATGAATTGTTTATTACCGGAATTTTCCATTTAACATTTTCTGATGGCAGTTGGCCAAGGATAATGGAAAATTCAGAAAGCACTGCCAGGTGAGGTGGTACACACCTTTAATCCTAGTACTTGGGAGGTAGAGGCAGGTGGATCTCTGTGAGTTGGAGGTCAGCCTCATCTACATACCAAGTTCCAAGCCAGCCAGGGCTACATAGTGAAACCCTGTCTCAAAAAAACATGGCTAAGCAGGCTGTGGTGGTGCATGCCTTTATTCCCAGCACTTGGGAGGCAGAGGCAGGCAGATGGATCTCTGTGAGTTCCAGGCCAGCTGGGGCTGCAGGGAGACCCTATCTCAAAGACAAAAAACAAAACAAAACAACCTCCCCCCAAAAACCCACCATAGATAAGGGGCACCAAATATATAAACTCAATCTTTATGAGGATCTGATCTTTTTTCAAGATCTTGGAACTATAAATATATCACTTATGGGTGAGAACTGATTAGTGCTGACAATTAAATGACATTCCAATAGCTTTTTTGATAGAGGAATCTATTAGCTAATCTTTTATTCATAGCATTAAAATGGATGTAATCGATGTTTCAGAAACTGATTTGCCCTCATTTTCACATTTGTTGTTGGTTGTTCTAAAGCTCACAGTATCAGAGAGCTGAACTGTTGGTGAATCAGGAAACCCCTGGAATGAAAACATCGTTTCATTCAGATGAACAATGTAAAACCCCAGTGTTTATGACACAGCTAAGCAAAATACATTGATTTCTTCAGCAGTCAAAATGAAACTCTAAGTACGATATCTATAATTTAAATGTGGATTTTTCATTTCCTCTTTGCTATGCTGAGGATAATCATGTGACTGATCAGAATCAAAGAGTGATGCATGTCTTGACTACAAAAATCTTCAGATCAATATGTGAAAGTATTTCAAAGTATCTTTGCCAGATTTGACTCACTATGAAATAATTTGCTCTCCCTCAGACTCTTAAGGGTTCAAAATCTGGTTAAATTCATTGTAGACAGAATCCTTTGTTATTTCTTTATAGACAAACACATGCATATATTCATATACACATAATGAATAAAACTTGTTTACATTTATCTATAATATATGTATCTGTACTTGGGGTCAATCATTTATTTCCTGTATCACTTTTTCCCCACTTCCTCAAATCTTGCTCCCTCACCCCATTTAGTATAGCCTTAGAAAGAACAACAAGACATCAGGTTTATTCCTGTAAGTTCAAGGTTCCTAACAAAAGAACTCTGCCAGCCACTGAGGTCTACATCAGCTGAATAGCACTCAGTCTTTTTATCTGCAATCAACAGTCAGTACAGCCAGTTTGGCAGGTGCTTTAGCCCAGCTGACAAAGAACAGGGATGGGGATTCAGGCCTCCGCTGTCTGGCTCTTCCAGTCCTCAACAATGGCACAGATCACAGGAGTCCCACAAACCACAGCATATCTTTCAGGACTGAAACCTTCAGTCATGTATTCTTCATTAAACAGATATTATTTGCCTACCTAGTAAGCACCAGGATCTGAGGTTATAATAGGGGGAAAAATAGACCTAGACCCTGCCCTCGTGGAACTCACAGTTCAGGGAAGAGATGAAGCTATAAGGCTAGTTGAAGTAGAAATCTAATTTTTTCCCACCACCATTTGCTGAGTTCATAATTCTTCACAATTTATAATGTTACTATCAAATGCCAAATTTTCATTCATGGGTATGCTTATTCTGGGCTCCTTAAGATAAAAGATACTAGGCATACATAATGGCACATACCCACAAATCCCAGCACCCAGGAAGCAATGGCAGAAAGATCGTGAGTTTTCAGCAGCCTGAACTACAAAGTGAGTTCCAGGGCTACATAGTGAGACCCTGTCTCAAACAAACAAATCAAACAACAAAGTACCCACTAAAGATTCTATTGATTTATCTTTGTGCTCTTTCACTTGGTCAGTTGTCAAATGTATAGCAAAGTCAACAGAATTTGGTAATAGTCACCTGTATATCTACAACCCAGATTCTACAATGATCATTTTACTGTCCTTTCTTGTGAATCCAGACATCCAGTCACCACCTTAACCTTCGGTTGATCTGTCTTCTTTTTGGTGTATTTTCAATTTAATTGTAGATACTAAACACTTTCTTAGATACGACACAACACTTTGAGAATTACAATCTCACGATGTTTATAGTTTTGTAGTTGCCACAACTGGAGTTTTCGATTACATATTTCAGAAAATATGGCATTTAAAGTAATTTCCTACTAAAGAGCATGAAAAATGATCAAAGATGGGGCTAGGAAGGTTTGCTTGATGGAGGGTGATATGCTTATGGTCATCTTGAATTCCAGCTCTGCTTGATTACCTATGCCTGGGATCCTTAAAACTCAGAAAAACTTAAACTACTGAACACTTGGCTTCACGTTGCTGAGGAGGAGGCTTATGTTCATCTTTGAGGGCAGACTGTTCCCTTGCCTCCAGCTTTTTGAAAAACACATTGATGGACTTTGGTGGAGGGGAACACACCAAAACACTCTTACTTTATAACTAAAAGATCCAGGAACACAAGGAGTTACACTGTTCTCTATATGTCAAACACTCATATTCATTCTGGGAGATACATCCCTGAGAACTGTGATTTCTTAAGATTAGCATTTCTTCCTTAAATATGATTTTCCTCTTTTCTGTCCTTGATTATTCTTGAAGATGTGTAACTGTGTTCTGTCTATTCTTGTCTGAAGTAGATCAAAGAGCCTGACACAAAATAAATACTAATAAAAGTTAATCATTATTCATGATATAAAATCCTGGACTTCTGTTGGCCATAAATGATGGAAGCTCAGACAACCCACATTTCAGTGTAACAAGAAGTGAGATCAGAAAGTCAAGACATCAAGCTTTGTCTGAGTTATAGACTACTAGAGAACATTATCTCTGTACCCTCTGATTACTGTGGTTATTTCATTTTCCAGATATATGAATGCTAACTAGTAGGAAATTACCAATCAGAGATTCTGCCTGATAGTTCAGCAAATGACCAAATAAAAGCATTGAGAGATGGGGATGCTTCCAGAATCAGAGAGGGTTGCAGGAAAGTGTGTTAAGACTCAGGATTCCATTTCTCAGGGCCTCCTCTCCTGTCCTTCCTCTTTCCTTTTCAAATCCTCTTCTCATAGAGGATTTTAAATGTAGTCACAATAAAATAAAAACTATGATCAGTTTAAAGTATCCATGTTTCCCAAGGACACTAACATCTTATCTGGGATTTGGTCTTAATTTAACCCCTTAAGGTGCTGCCTGCAGGTATTAGACAGGGAACATAACATCAAAATAGGCATCTAGTAGATAGGGGCATTCACTCAAGAAGTGGTCCTTCAATTCTGTATGTGGATGGATACATTTTATTATCAGCAGATGCAGAAGGGAATGCTAAGCTCCACTTCCCTTGAGGTGCTTCGGCTTTACATGGGCATCTCTAAAAAAGAACTTCGGAGTTATTTAAAAAAACAAAACAAAACAAAAACAATAACAACAACAACAAAAAAAAACAGAACTCTGTTCCTCTTTGAGAAATGGCTGCCACATCAATCAAGTAAGAGTCCAGTCAAGGCCGGCAAATGAAAACATGATCATTGCCCTTCAGCATGATTCCATCCACAGTGCTGCCTGGAGACGCAGAGAAGCAGAAGCACAAAGTCTACAACCTTAAATTAGCAAGTTTAAAAAAAAAATAGCCATTATTAGTGTCTGGCTTGGGAAGATTTGTTTTCCCTGAATGTGGGTATAAGGTCTGATACACGTATGGAAGCCAAAAAACAATTTGCTATTAATCTCTCACATTTATGGAGCTCACTAAAAATAGAAAATATTTTATGCAACTAACACATACTATACTATAAGTATAGCAAGTGTTATGGTCAAGGACACTCTGAAGACCTGAACATTTTAGGATGAATTCAGATAGGAAGAAAAGATGCTGAGCTCTACTGCTGTCCATGTGTGTCCCTTGGACCACCTCCCTTCAGCAGCAGGTCATTTTTTTTCTCCTTCTCTGAGTCAATTCTTCTCTGTAAGGCAGAGCATCTACCCTCCTCAGGGATCCAGAGGTTGGAATGCACATGGCTGTATGCACTCTGGGAGTGATTTATATCATTATCAATATCAATCCCCTTGTTCCAGTGTGGCTTGAGCTCACTGTCCATCTCCCCCTCAGCCCACCAGCTTTGTTCAGGCTCTGGCCTGTTCTTGCCTGGACTTTTGCTGTCCTCACCTCCTTGCTGATCTCATCCTCAAACTTTTCTCTATCCTGCTACTTAAATAATTTTCCACAACTACCTACACAACAGTGTAAGACTTGCAGTACCTTGCTTGACTTTCTTTCCATTTATAAAGGTATTATTTACATAATAAAATTCACATTTCAGTGTTTGATCAGTTTTGCTAATTGTGCACAATGGTGTAATCACAGAGATGTGGAGTTCACATGCTGCCCTTTGCAGTTCATCTTCTCTCCTTCTGCCACCCCTGGTCAAATACTGACCAAATTTCCTTCACCATAGCACTTTTTGATTTTTTTTTATAAATGCTTATTATTTCCTTGAAAATAAACTTTAAAATTTTTGGCTTAGATAAAAGTTGTAAAATTATACTCTTGTAAAAGTATTATGTTTGGCCTTCCCCCTCATTCTCTGATATGCAGCTCTGAAAGCCCATGGGACATCCAGAGCTATAGACGATGCTATCTGGTGGTTGAGAGTCCATGCTATCTGGTGGTTGAGAGTCGCTAGAAAGACCAACATGATCAAAAGTGAAGGCTCTGCTTTCCGCCAGATGGCGGCCATCATGGACTTAAGTCGTGTGCGACTCAATGAGCTCATCACCAAAGTGCTGGGCTAGACCAACTGGCAGGGGCATGGCGTGCAGGTGCCTATGGTATTTGACTGACAATAACACTAGCTGCTCACCGTGATAGGCCCTATGTGGGCGTTGTGACGTGCTCACCCTGTTGGAGTCAGAAAGAGGCTTCGAGGCTGCACTGGATGTGCTGCTGGGGTCTGGATATCCACCACCTTAGCCCATAGGATGACCCGCAAGTGTTAAATAATAAAGCATTTCTATTAAAAACAAAACAACAGACAAACAATCAAGTTAAGGCTTTTACATCATCCTCTTGTGAGAATTCCTTCCCTGGGGAGACTTAATCAACATCTACATTGTCTTTACTTTAAAAATCGAAGTGCGATTTCGCTGAAGTTCAACCTGGGGAACCAGTGAATGTCTGGGACTTACTTTTACAGCATGGGTAACCTCAAAGCTGCCTTACTAGAGAATCTTCACCCAGCATGAAGGATGGCTTCCACAAAGCTGCATAGATGGCCTGCCCGCCAGTGGACTTCGCCTTGCCTGTATGCTCTGGCATCTCCTGAGACCCTGAGGCCACAGGCAGCTGGGGCATAATTGTATACAATTGGCTGTCAGGAGCTGCTGGAATCTCAGGTACCTGCCCCCCACCCCCTTCTCTGAAGGAACTCAACAGTCAACAGACCCATTAGTGATGGACTCTTGTAAACAGACACAGCAGATCTGATGAAGATGAAGGCGCTTTTGATCAGAGGACCACATACACCCCAATCTCTCTGCAGGGAGAGTGGCTGAGGGTGATATGATAGCCATTCTAATCCATCATTCCTGCAGAATGAAGCCTTCCTACAACCCCCAAAGGACAGGGTTGGGGGGCTTACAGACAGCAGAGATCATGAGGTTTGGAGGGTGGTTCACCTGGGAAGTTATGGGATTTCAGAGCTGCTCCCAGTATCTTGCCTTATACATTTCTTCCATGTAACTATTCATCAATATTCTTCGTAATCCTTCATAATGAATAAATGTAAGCTGTGGCATGCATGCCCTTTTCCCAATAATAAATAAATAAATAATTGCAAAACAGTTATAAATGTATAGAAAATGAAACAATACCTGTACTGATTAGTCTCCATTGTCAACTTGACTGGTTTTACAATCACCTAGGCGATCACCTTAAATTCCTTCTTGTCAAGTATTTGGTCACAGTGACAAGAAAAGCCACTAACACATTAATAAATTAAATTGTAATTTAATATTAAAACCATTAACTATTTAAAGTGTTTCTTTAATTGCAAAAGAGAACTTGAGAATAATTTGTATGATGCTTGTCTCCTTATCAGAAAACTTATGGCTGGTTTTGTTTCTCCTTTCTTGCAGAACAGTTTAAATCTAGCTGAAAGTGTTGGGGCTTATCTATAACCCCAGATTCAGGAGGCTGAGGCAGGAGGATCTCAAGCTTGAGGCTGGCTACATAGTGAGTTTCAGGCCAGCTTGGGCTATATAATGAACACTTGTCTCAAAAAACAAACAAACAAAAAAACCCAATAGCAACAGGGCTGGAGAGGTGGCTCAGCAGTTAAGAGCACTTGCTACTCTTGCAAAGGACCTGAATTTGGTTCCCAGCTCCTACCTCAGACAGCTCACACCCACCTGCAACTCCTGTTCCAGGGGATCTGATGTCCTCTTCAGGCCTCCACTGGGACCTGCACACAAGTACACATACATACATGCAGACACATGCACATAGACATAAATAAAAAATAAAGCAAATCTTTAAACCAAAAAGGAAAGCAAAAAAGAAGTTAAGTTCTGGATCATTGGAGGGGAAATAGCTACCATGTGGAAAAGAAGTTCTGCAGTGGTGTGACAACGAGACAGATTCTAGTAAGTTGCTTGGTAACGAAAAAACAAAAAACAAAAAACAAAAAAAAAACAACCCAACAACAATCTCTCTTACATACTATTACCAAGAGTTATCACGATTTGACATTCCGTCCCCTCAAGATTGGTAGATGTGTCTGAGAACCCATGACCGTGTACTGACATCTAAATTATTATTAGCCAGAACACTATAAGGTACTGTGTTCAAGGAACCATTTCTGCAATTCAGTTAATTTGTTAATTTAATGAATGACTAACACCTTGTTTGTAATATTAATTCTCTTTTCTCTAGAGGGGATTTTTGATTTTTCTCTCTCTCTCTTTCTCTCTCTCTCTCTCTCTCTCTCTCTCTCTCTCTCTCTCTCTCTCGGTCTTTTCGAGATAGAACCTCCCTATATCCCCAGCTGTCCTGAAACAACTTGATAAGTAGACCAGGTTGGCCTGATCTCACAGAGATCTGCCTGCCTCTACCTTCCCAGTACTGGGATTAAAGGTGTGCACCACCACCAAGTCCAGCTCTTTTTCTTTTCTTTTCTTTTTCTTTTTTTCTTTTCTTTTTTTAAACAAGATCTTGTTATGCAGCCCAGGCTGGTATAGAACTTGAGGTCCTCTTGCCTCCGTCTCCCAAGTGTTGGGATTACAGTCATGTGCCACCATGCACAGCAACCTGTAATTATTAACTACAGAAAAAATATTGCAAGATCTCACTGATAGATTAGAGAATCTCTAGAATATACAATTAACTTCAAAGTCACTTATTTTTGAAAGTCATTATGGGGGATCTGATTCTTAAGCAAAAAGAATCTATATACAAAATTTGAGTTCTCTTTAAAAAAAAGAATTGAATTATAGAAGCTATAAAGTTAATTAATAATTAATTTGCAGATAAATGAAGAAGCCCTTTGTCTTACAAGCTATATAAGCATGAAAAGGTGTTTACTAAATCTGATTGGCCTTGACTACCTACAAATAACTGAGGCAGTAAAAGCAACCAGTCCAGGGTAGGGGGATGGGGGTGGGGGTGCTCTTGCTTCAGGCATAAAATCAAGAGAAATCCAAAAAGCAAAGTCCAGCAATCATAAAATATATTTCTATGCACAATTAAAATTTTTTTAATTATTGAAAAAGTCCATGAAGAACAAATATCAAAATATCAAAATTTGGGGCTGGAAATATGATTCAGGGGTTAGGAGCACTGGCTGCTCTTGCAGAGGACCCGGGTTTGGGTCCCAGCACCCACATGGCAGTTACCAAATGTCTGTACCTTCAGTTTTAGGGGATCCAATGCCCTTTTCTCACCTCTGCAGGCATTGCACACATGTGGTGCATTTACATACATGGAAGACAAATACACAAAAATAAATCGAAAAATTAAAAGTTTTGTTTTATGTATATTAGCATTTTGCCTACATGTATGTAAGTGTACCACATGTGTGCCTGGTGCCTGCAGAGGCCAGAAGAGGATATTAGATCCCCTGGAACGAGAGTTACAGATGGTTGTCAGCTGCCATTGTGGATGCTGGGAACTGAACCTGGGTCCTCTGCAAGAGAAGCCAGTGGTCTTAAATCTTGAGCCATCTCTCTGGCCTCCAAATATCAAAAATTTTAAAGAAATTAAAATATTGGAAACTAGGTGCTGTGGCTCATACCTGTAGCCTCAGGATTTGGGGAGATAAGGCAGGAGGATTGCCATGAGTTCCAGGTTAGCCTGGATTGCATATTGAGTTCCAGGCCAGTTTGGGCTATGGAGATAACATTTGAGTCACTTTGTTCCTTTTCTGAATCTTATTTGTGAACATATGAAGTGATTAGACATGAAACGTCCCTCTTTCCTGTTGTGCAAAACCACTGGAAGCTGTTGATTTTCCTCCCTTTCATGAGTCCCTATACTTTTGGAGTTTATTTCATAGTACTTATCATCAACATTTTCACTTACACAGGCAGAAGACAGTATATACCCATAGACATAAACTAAGAAAACAGACATAAATTTGATGAAAGTAAGTGAACTCACTGTCTCTTATTAAAATGAGTGCACTAAGATATATCCACCTATGGTCTCTTTTTTTGTTTGTTTGTTTGTTTTTGAGACAGGGTCTCCCTGTAGCCCCAGCTGGCTGGATTCACTATAGAGACCAGGCTGACCTTGAACTCACAGAGAACTGCCTGCCTCTGCCTTCTGAGTGCTGAGATTAAAGGCATGTGCCACCACACCCGGCTGGTCTCCATTTTTTATAGTACATTATCTTTCGTATAATTTATTTTGTATAATTTAACATTTCTTTTCAGGGCATCATAAACTCGTGGCCTTTAGGAGATTCTAATTATATTAACGATGATGTTTGTTGTTTGCAGAGGCTCCATTTCATGATGGGAGATGGCTAAGCAAGTTGCTTTGCCCATTAGCTCTGCTGTGAGCCTTCCTAAAGGCACTCTTGTTTTTTGGCAAGACATATTTCAAAATGATCCTGCTTTCCTTTGCCCCAAATCATTGAATCAGCACTCCTAGGAGTCTGCCTTCTTTTTCTGTTTGGTGCTGGAGGTTGAACTCAGATCCTGGTAGGTGCTCTACTGATGAGTAAAACCCTACTGCCTTTCTCCTTTTGATGGGGAATAGTTTAGAGATGTTAAAAATTGTGACAATACATGTGCTGTTGTTGCCATAGAACCAAATTCAATAATGATGGTCTGGAAAGCAGATAACTTTTTAAATTATTTATTTGTTTACTTATTTTTTTAAATATTTTTATTTATTATTTTTATTTTATGTGTATGCGTGTGCACCCATGTCGTGCAGTGCCCATAGAGGACAGAAGAGGCTGTTGGATCCCTCAGAGCTGGAGTTAAGGACAGTTGTTAGCTGCCATGTGGGTGCTGGGATTCGAACCCAGGTCTTCTGCAAGAACAGTCAGTGTTTAAGAACCCCTGAGCCATCTCTCTAGTCCCTGTTTACATATTTTTATATTATGTGTATGAGTATTTTGCCTGAATGTATATAAGTGCACCCATATCATGCAGTGCCCTCAGAAGACAGAAAAGGGCATTGGATTCCCTGGAACTGGAGTTACAGATGGTTGTTAGCTGTCATGTGAATGCTGGGAACTGACCCCAGATCCTCTGCAAGAACAGCCAGTGCTCTTAACTACTGAGCCATCTCTCCAGGACCCAAATAACTTTTTAAAAGTCAAAAATCCATACTGATTGTCTCTTGTTTAACCTATCATGTTACTAAGTTCTTCTGTTCTTGAAGTGGTTTCATCACTGTCAAGTTGTTCTCTGCAATGAAAAGGAAAATCTCATTCTCACTGCTCAGCAGTTCACTCAGAAAAACCACTCCCAGGAAATAATGGCCTCTAAAATGACACCTTTGCTGTGGTAGTCTAAGTAAAACAGCACATGACTAAAGCATTCTGAACTCACGAGCAAGAAGACTCATCTCCTCCAGGGCTGAGGACTGGCTCCAAAGTCCTAGATGCTGTTAGAGCTGCTATCACCAGGGCTTAATTCTTTTCATTCTATTTTTCAAGGACCCTGCAATGCAAGCAATGGAAATTTTAATTTGCTCAAAGATTTTATATGGGATTCTCAATTCTCATATAAAAGGTTCATGTCTTAATGATCTTGGATTACTTAATCATCATAGAGACCAAATACTGAGTCATTAACTTCTTCTGTAATATTATGAATAGAATACCTCTAGTTTTAGAGCAAGCAATCCACTTTTATGGAATTTTTTGGGTGGTCTCCAGCTGTGCAGGCCAAGACACTATCACATTCTGATCCTGTGAGCGCTTCCTTTCTGGGAGTTTATCAGAGTGGGAGTTCTTCTTGGCTTGTCTGTACACGTTTATTGAGTCTTCATGACATACATGGCTCAGATATATGAAAAAAGAAGTTTAGAAATGAAAAAAATTGTTACTTTTCCTTAAGCCACTTCTAAATAGGCTTAACTTTTCAGAACCAAGGAATCAAAAGTTGCAGCTCAACTGCTTGGTGTCCCATGGGAATGGGGTCAGTTCCAGGGAGGTCATTCCATGTAAATTTTGTCTAGGATGGATCAATCCACAGTGGCCCTGACAGTGAAAGAAAACAATGGAGAGATATATAGAGGAGACTGAAGAAGTGAGAGGACTACAGAATTCCAGGCTTTCCTCTTGGTGACCTACACTCCAGATGGCCTTAGATGAGACGGCTCCTTTGATGAAGCAAACTGAAGACCCCAGGGCTGGAGTTCTGCTCCTGCTCAGTGTGTAGGATGGATGTGGCCAACCACTGACCCACCTTGCTCCCTTCCATTCTGTATTAGCCTAGCCACTCTAAGACTGCATCTTTCCTGGGCCTGAGGTTGGAATGACCAGGGGTTTGTTACTGTGAACTTGAATTATTTGGGTAGTAACTAGGAGAATCATTATTTCTAACCAAAGAAATCATGTTTAACCAGGAAAACATCTGAGATAGATGATAGCAGGTATGTTTCTTTTTTTAATATTTTAAAAAATTATTTTTATTTTATGTGTATGAGTATATTGCCTACATGTGTGTAAGTGCACCTGTGTCATGCAATGCCCTTGGAGGTCAGAAGAGGTGTTGGATCCCCTGGAACTGGAGTTATGGATGATTGTTAGCTGCCATGTGTGTGCTGGGAATCAAACCCGGGTCCTCTGTAAGAGCAGCCAGTGCTCTTACTGCTGAGCCATCTCCCCAGACCCTTCTTTCTTTAAGACCTCTCCAAAAACTATACAGACCTAGTGTGTGTGTGACTGACCCATAATTCAGTGACAAGTTCTGAAAGCAACTCTTCCTGAAATTAGTTAACTAGAACAAAACATGAAATGTGTAAGAATAGCCTCACCCATGGAAGTTACTCAATCAAGATGACATGTGTAACAGTCCTCTGGAATATCAGCTGTAATCATTATTGAAGTTTGTGACTAGGGAAACTTAAAATGAGGTTGTGATGTGATGCTGTGATTCTGTATCAGAAGCAGGAGTGGGGTGGGGAGAGTTAGAAAAAGATTTGCTAGTGTGTCTCCAATACTGTCCAGGGGGAAAGAAATAACAGCCTAGTATTTGCTATCTAGATGGAAATATCCCTGTTGAGAAGGTTAGTAACATCTGCACAGTACTTTAGTTTCCATAGTGCTTTCATGCACATTATTTCAACATTCACAATTGCCCATAAACTTGGTGTTCTTGTATCCCTGTGTTATTGAGGAAGAAATGGAATCAAGGAGGCTGAGTGACTCCCCAAGGCCCAAGGTCACTTTATCACTGATAGGAAGAGCTGGAAGTGATCTGACTTTAAAGCAGATGTGCTTTCCACTGGCCTTAGCAGTCTTACAGCACTCTTGCAGGAAGCCTACCCCGCTAAGTTAACAGGCCACAAATGGCCTCTCAGCCACACCTCCTCTTCCTTCCTCTAAGTCTAGGCTCTCTAAGTCACCTTATGATCAGTCATTTGGTCTCTTGGGGAAGATGAAACAATAATTGCTTTAGGGTTTTGCCCTCTGTGCAGGTGCATAGCATCTAGTTTGGGAAGGTTTTCACTTTGGGTCTAAAGCTTCTGGTGCTGGTCTGAAATTCTGATCATTTATGAAAAAGTGTTTGTAATTTGCATTTTGTGTCAGATCCTACACATTATGCATCCAGCCTCAATGGCTTAATTGATGGCCTCTGGGTAATAAAACAGTGTTTTGAGAGTTTGAAGGGCAAGGGGGGCCAGTCTTGCTTGGGGAGAAACGCTGTAAAAGACAAGGTGGTAGGGCATGGACAGCTGGCTCTCAGGAGTAATATTATCTTGCACATTTGTTGCCTTTGGTTCATTCTAGAATATTGATGGTCAAAGAGTTTTTAAAAACCAGATCTGTGTGTTTACTCCTCACATGTCCCCTTGAGAACCATGACTGATCCTTGGCCAACAAATGGAACCATGGTCTATGAACTACTCCTGTGTTATTGACTGATAATATTGTAATATGCAATTGGAGTAATGGAGCATGCTTGTCACATTGCTTTGTACAAATGTCAGGGGTGATGGTATGTACCTGGGATCATTTTTGGAGTCTAGAGTTTGGGGTGTGAATCAAGATGCCCCTGGGAAACCCATCATCTGTAAAGATCTCAAATACTGAGGTGCAAACAGGTTTTTTTGTGCAGAGATATTTCATAAATCAGGCTAAAAATGTTCCTGTATGACATTGACATTGGAAGTTCATCAGTGTCCTGGGCTGGACCTCTGGGCTGCTCATTGTTGCCCACTGCTCTTGCTCAATACCCTTTGTCATACGAAATATTAGCCATGCGCGTAACCTGCCACCCAGTCTGGTGTGTCCTCATCACAGAACAAGACAAAAATGTGTAAAACTTAGTCTGTATGCTATTCTGCCTTTTTAGTGATAACCCATTTGTTTTATCGAAACAGCCATCTTGATTTCATTTAATAATACTAAGGACTGGTAATGACAATAGTCAGAATGATAAACTCCAGGCCCCAAACTTAAACTCTTTGAATAATTTAAATTTATTCTATTGTTTTGAAGATTTTGGAGAGGTTAGTCATAATTGAATAATTTTAAAAGACTTTAAAATAAAATGTACAACTCTGTAAGGGTCAGATGCCATTTGACCATTTGGAGAGTATCTTTCATTTTGAGGACATGTGTGCTTGCTAAAATAGACTTGGAACAGCTTACACAGTGCATGCCTTTGAGTCCTTAGATTGATGACTGCCATTCTTTTCCAGCATTCCAGTGGTATTGACTCACAGTTACAAGTGTTTCAAAATTCTACCACATATGTCTCTGCCAATGCTAGTTCAAGATTTTTATATCTTTACAAAAACTTGACCTCTAATGAGGTCTTAGGCTCATTTTTAAATATACTTTGGTAAAAATAACTAGAAGCAGATCCCTTTCATGCAGTATTTGTTTATATACTTAGCTCTTAAACTATTAAGACATATAATTTTTTAAAATGCAGACACAGCCGGGCATGGTGGTACACACCTGTAGTCCCAGCACTTGGGAGGCAGAGGCAGGCGGATCTCTGTGAGTTCAAGTCCAGCCTGGTGGTCTACATAGTGAGTTCCAGGACAGCTGGGGCTACAGGGAGACCCTGCTTCAAAAAGACAAAGCACGGCTTGGTTCCCGTATCAGAAGGCCTTGGCCCTTCCATGCTTTAGTGTGTGTCACAGTTTCATTCATTTTTAAGGCTGAGTAATATTTCAGTGTGTGTGTGTGTGTGTGTGTGTGTGTGCATATGTCATGGTGGATATATGGCAGTCACAATACAACTTTCAGGAATCAATTCTCTCTGCCATGTAGGACCTAGGGATTAAACCCAGTCATAGACTTTCAGCACACATCTTTAGTCACTGGGCCATCATACTGGCCCTTAATATCTTTTACCATATTTCTCCTGATCATTAAGAATACCCTTGGTTTATATTATTATGTAGCTATTTTATCATTTTAAAACATTTAATTGGGAGAAGATGAAAACTGAATCCTACAAGTTGTCCCTCTGCCCTCCACATGTGCCCCCCAAAGTAAATAAACTGTAATAAAAATTTTTTTTAAATGTGGAAACTTTAAAATATTGAGTTCTGAAAAATACACACACACACATACACATACACACACACACACACACACACAACACATCCTCTGCTTTGCAAATTATTTGTACCATCAGCAGTTGACTACAAAGACAAGTTTCTGTACACTAAATGTAATCTTTATATCTAGTCATGACAACTAGGGCTTGAATACTATGCTCATTACCTCACTTGCTCTTGAACTAGCCAAGAATGAGGCCTTCTAGGAGGTGAAGGGAACTGTCTCTGTCATGTGATCATTCACTGGCGAAACAGTTTCATCTCATCACCCCAAAGCTTAAAATGCAAAAGGCCTGAGAAGGAAAATCACTCTTCAGTGACTCTCCATTTTCCACAAAATTAAGCTTACACTTCTCTGCTCTAGCCTGTCTAGCCTGCTTGAGACCATTTCTTACCCGTATCAGCATGGGTACTCTCCTCCTCCTCCTCCTCCTCCTCCTCCTCCTCCTCAAAAAAAAAGGTACTCTCCTCCTCCAATTCCTCCTAGTAAATATTTACTATTAATTTTGGGGTGATGGTATCTTATTTATGTTTAAAAGAATCCTGGTTTTTGTTTGCTTGTTTGTGGGGGTTTTTTGGTCTTTTTGAGACAGGGTCTTTCTGTAGCCCCAGCTGGCCTGGAACTCACTATGTAGACCAGGCTGGCCTTGAACTCAAAGAGATTCACCTGCCTCTGCCTCCTGAGTGCTGGGATTAAAGGCGTCTGCCTCCATGCCTGGTAAGAATCCTGTGGGCATCTGGCAGTTAATTATGTTACAGAGTTTTACATTGACAATTTGAGTTGTGCTGCAAAGACTCTGTGGCTATGGGGCTTTTAGAGCCTGACTCCAGGGGTTCATACTTCCCCTTGCTCCTTCTCATCTCCTTTTGTACAGTTTTCTGCTATTTCTATCTGACCAATTATGGGATGGAATGGAGCTGACATGACATCTCAGGGAAATCGCTGCATACTTAAGAGGTAGACCAAAAAGGCTTTTTCACCAAGAAACATTTTTCCTTTGCTGCCATCCATGCTAAATGTTTCCTGAGCTGACATGTTACCTTTAATAAAAATTGTACACACACATAAGCATCATCACATAATAACTTGGTTTTCTACTTTGGGGTACAAACATAAACTTGTTGCATTTAGCTTACTTGGGCACTTAGCTGTATGACTGACTTCCAGGCAGACTAATAGGACCCTCATAAGCATCCTTCCCACCTTCAGTGCTCAAATCTTCCAGAGATGGCTCAGTGTTAAGAGTACTGGCTGCTCTTGTAGAGGACCTAGGTTTGATTCCCAGCACCCACATGGCAGCTAATGATCATCTGTAACTCCAGTTCCAGGGCATCCAATACCCTCTTATCTCTGTGGGCATTGCACAACATGGGTTAAACACATGCAGGCAATACACTCATACACATAAAAATAATAAATAAAATTTTTTTAAGACAGACTCCAGTCCCTGCCCCACTCATGGAAAGCTGGCCTACCACAATTTGGCAGAAAATGGTCTTCTACCACTGGATAACCCAGATATCTGTCCAAGCCTCAGGTGTATGCACACTGGATGCAAACAACTCATCTTAAAGAAGACAGTATTTAGCCGCCGTACCCACAAGCACACTGTACTGAGGGGAGAGGTCTGGATTTGCTTCACAGAACACGTACGTGCTAGGTCACATCAGGTTTCTTCACAAGTCCCATAGGCTGTGCTTCCCCAAAACTTTTACTCACTACCAGCAATGAAAAGGACCTGGGAAGGAAGGTCAGGTTTGTGAAATCAAAGAAGAGAGCCACTTCAATTGAGACTCCAAGACTAAGAGGCCTATCTAAACTATGTGTAAACCAAAGGGAACTGAAGTGGTAGTCACAGGACAAAGATCTGTGCCAGAGTACATTTCCATCTCTCTATACAGAGGTTATCTGACACCTTGTTTTAAGAAAACAAGCAAACAAAACTCACATAGATAAGAAAGCTATGCCACGTTGTCCTGCATTCAGGGTACACCAATGAAGAACTTTGGCTTTACTCATATGTATTTCTAACTTTTTCTTGACAAAGTATATATTTATTTATAATAAAAGTCACATAAAATAAATCTGAAATAAATAAACCTAAAAATCACATGTTCTGATAGCCCTCATCAGACCCAATGAGGTGCTGAGACAGGGTCTCTATGGTAGAACTGGGCACCTAGGGGACAGTATTCATTTAAGAATGCAGGAAAACAACAAATGTGAAAGTCATGTTATTTCCATGTCAACTGAGGTCTTTCTCCTTTCCTCAATAATTCTAAAGGGAAATGGTAACTGCTAAAGACTACTGTACAGATAATGAAATTTGGTGGATACATTCAAATAAGTTATGTTCAGGTAACCAAAGGGTAAATATAGTTCAGGTAGAGCACTTGCCTAGCGTGTGCAAGGCTGTGGGTCAATTCCCAGTGCTAAAAAATAAAATAAAATAAAATTTAAAAAGTATAAGATGCCAGGCTTAGCAGTACATGTCTTTAATCCCAGCACTCAGGAGACAGAGGCAGAGGCAGAGGCAGACAGATCTCTGTAAGACTGAGACCAGGTCTACATAGCAAGTTCCAGGCTAGCTTGGGCTATAGGGAGACCCTGTGTGAAAAAGACCAAAAAAAAAAAAAAAAAAAAAAAAAAATTTCTGCCACAAGGAGCAAATGGTCTTCCAGGTAACTTGATATTTGCTATAGTTTGAGTGCTGAACGTCCCCCAAATGCCCATACATTGATGATTTGGTCTGCAGCCTGTTGTGTCACTGGAGGTGGTAAGCCTTTAGGAGCTGGGACAGTTTGTGTATGTGGGACTGGCCAGAGTTGAAGGGGCATTAGGAAGGATCTCACAGAGGAGCACTCTAATTGGCTTTTCAGGAATTTCAAAGATGAATACTGTTGTAACAGGTACAGACAGAAGATGACTCTATTGCTACTTATAGGCCAGACTGGCTAGTAGTCACAAGGAAAATCCCATATTCACATGACATTTGATCTCCTTTAAACTATAATTTCTAGAGTGCTTGGGGCTTAGTTCAGTAGTAAAGTGCAAATTTAATATGTGCAGGATTGGCGAGATGACTCAGTGGGCAAAGGAACTTGCTGCTAAGCCTGACTATATGAATTCAATCCCTGGTACCCACATGGTAGAAGGAGAGAACCAACTTTCTGAAGTCCTCTGATTTCCATACATGTACCGTGGCATTTGCATGTGTGCACACACACATAAATAAATAAATGAAAATTTAAAAATAAAATAAATTTAGTATCCTCAACACTACCACCAAACCAAACCAAACCAACAACAGAAAACAAACAAACAAACAAAAACCCTGTAATTCCTTTTGAAATATTTAAGGTAATTTAAATATAAAATTGTGACACGACCACCCCAATAGAATGTCCTTCTCCCTGCCTTAACTGTGTCCATGATATTTTTCCTCACTGAAGTAACAAGCATACTAAGAACCTTGAAATCTTCCATTCCTCTAGTTCTTGGTAGGTCTTAGAAGGAAGATAATTCAAGAAACACAGTGTGCTCTCCAGCTACGCTTGGCAAGCCAAGCTTATGTCCCATAAAATGCCTTCAGTATAAATAAGTTATAAGTACATAAAAGCAGAATTGTTTATTGATGGTGAATGAGAATATAAAGTCCAACTAATAATGGCCCCAAATTCATATTCTAAAAGGCACTCAGGCTGCTCTTTCCCCCAAACCCAACTAAAACAAGGATTGCAAGTGTGGCAGTTTTTCTCAGGGCTTACACAGGGAAATCTCTCTTTCTAGTCAGGTTTTCAGGTTTCTTTTTTTTAATGGCGTCTGTCTCTGTCTTTTGAATGCAGTTTCCCGTGGAACCCTGGCTTTCAGCTCTTTCTCTGGATCCCATCAACTAAGAGAAAGAATGGAGACCCAGCATATTATCAGGTGCATAGATCAGGAAACTGCTCCCTTTTTGTTCTTTCCCAAACAGCTGAAGACTGATCCAACCAGACAATCAAAAACAAACACACCGCCAAATTAAAAATAACTGCTGTCACTACCAAGCATCATAACTCCAAAAATGCTGCTTTAGAGACCCAAACACTTAACCCAAGGTGTTAGTCATAAAGACTGAACTGAAGACCGTGGGCAAAGGTTGGAAAGGCCGAGAGGCACCTTTGCTCCCCGAGCCGAGGTCCTGCCCCCTTAGAGTAGAGGTCCCTGGGAGCCCAGGCCCTGAGCCACCGCACGGTGCTCTAAGGGAAAACAGGTTCCTCCAGCACAATGCCTCTGACTGAGGAAACTGACTGTTCCAGTCTCAGTTTAGGAAACAATAGTGACTAGCTCAGAGAGAACAGTAACACCCCCTAGGGAGTCCTTGCCAGGGAAAAGTGACGCTGTCCACCTCCCAACTTGGGAGAGTGTATGTCTGCCTTGTTAATCTTTACAGCTATGGGCGCAATGTCTGTCCCTACTGGCAGCTGACACCACACCGTAGGTAAGAATCCACCCAGAGAAGAGGACCGACAGCACTGGCTGCTGGGAGTGACGCAAACGCCACAGATGGTGAGAAGGGGCTTTGACGGCCAAGGCTGAAATTGGATTGTCTTATCTTCGTTTATTGTTTCTCCCTGGAAACGCGCAGACACCAGAGGAAAACAAGTTTCAAAGAGAGAAATTTTGCAAAGAAAAAAGGCGTTTTCTTCTCCCTTCTCTTTGAAGTAGAACAAAGGAGGTGGCCCTGCTGATCAAGTTAGAAAGAAACAGCGCCTTGAAGTGGGCAAGCCCGGAGCCGGTGCAGGGACTTTGAAGGGCAAAGACTTGTGCTTAGATGTTTAACCTGAATGAAAAGACTGTAGGGAGGCAAACAGTGCTGGGTCTTTTCAACGTTCCTTTGAGTCATTGCTTTAGCTCATTTTCTGTCAGGAAAGGCGGATGCACATGTTGAAACAGCTGGCTCTTGTTTGATTTAAAGTGACAGTGCAGATGCAAGCTCTTTGGGGGCAATACCCAGACCCATCAATGTTGATATAATTTGGATGAGGTATGCTAGGGGGACACTTGCCAATCAAATGACTGGGTTCAATTTGGAATGCGCTTATTAAGTCCCTACTAGATGCCAAAGCTGGCTATTGCCAGCATGTGTAGAGGAGTTGGAGAGACTAGCAGTATATTCAGCTGTGAAAATGAAGTATGAGGGGCACAGAGAGGAAGAAGAGATGAATTTAGGGTGAGAGAACTGAACAAGATCCCCCAACTTGCTCTGGACCCTGAAAGGTGAACAAGACTCAGCAGGCAGAGACAAGAGCTGAGTTCCCTGAGGGTGTGGACAGATTCAAGGCTTCCCAAAGGAGGGAAGGAGAAAGGGAGGGAGGGAGGAAGGGAGGGAAGGAGGGAGGGAGAGATGGAAGGAGGGTGGCTACCCAGGAGTGGCATGGATTTGAAATTCTGTACTTAACACCCTCCCTGACTTCCCATGGCTCTGGGGGACAAATGAACAGTTTCACCTCTGTCAGGGGACCTGTGTGCTTTCAGCAGCAACATGGTTGTGGACGGGTTCAGGTAGCCTGGTGGGTGAGTAGGGATGGGTTGGAAGCTGAGCTCCCCTTACAGAGCAGCAGAAAGGTTTGGAGTCCTGGATCCAGTCCTGGATCTCTTCCAGAGACAGCCTCATTTCTCTCCTACAGCACACAAGTATCCTAGACAAACTTCCTCTTTTTGCTTTAGCCCGTTTGAATTGGGGATCTGTCACTTCAGTCAAAAGAATCCTGACTAATCCAGCACCATTCTTTTATTTCATTGTCAATGATATCTAAATAGTGATGTCTGTTTATTTATTTTCTTCTTTGATCATGTTTCAGATATGTTGAGCTGAGCAGAGAAGTGCTAGTATCATTCACTGTCTTAGGTAATGGGAATGAATACATAATGACAAATGGCTCCAGTGTGGGCTGTGCACAGGAAAGCTCATAGCACTGGGCACCATGGAGTGGCAGGAATGCTTTCTGGAAAATGTGTTTAGATAAGACTCAAGAATTTAGCAACCTGTTCTAAGGCTCTAACAAAAAATATTTAGTTGAATTAGGAAACACACTGGACATGACAGGGATGTTACATCCATGAAATCACAGAGGTTGTGGTTGCCTGAATAAGACCTACATGAGATCAAGCCAGTCAAAATCCCAGAATGGGTGGGAGAGGGGCTCGGGAAGCCCCACCCCAGCTGAGGAGCTACGGGAAGCTGATAGCTATGTGGGGAGGGAGAGTCAGTTTTCTTCAGGGATGTGGCCCCTGATAGACTGCAGATGCTCCAGTGGATGGCCTACACCCATGCACATACAGGGGACATGACAAAAGAGGACATGAAGTCAAGACAGGGACGTGGTGGGAAGCTTTGCTGCATAGACAACCTTATTTATGTATCTTCGTTAACAGGCTTGAAGAATTTAAGGACCAACATATTTTTGTATCTTTGTATTTCTGCACTTGTCTATTTCAATACTTGTCATTTTCAATGTGAGTCTACTAATTTACAGCAATAAATCTAAAGATAATTTTCCATTTGTTTATTTATTTATTATTATTTATTTTTCAAGGCAGGGTTTCATGTAGTCTAGGCTGGCCTCCAACTAACCATGTAGCTGAGGCTCGCTTTCAACTCATGATCTTTCTTTCTCCATCTCCCAAGTGCTGGGGTTACAAGTGTGTATCGCCACATCTGACTAATTTAAATGGTCATAATGTTCTTCTCCTGTTTCTTCTCTCTGGTTTCGTTATTTATTGAGGCCACACTCTGCTTCACTCTCCGCAGTCTTTGTATCTTCCACGACCTTGCTCTTCATTTGCAGGTGCTTCGTCCCTTCTCCTCTTACCTCCAGAGCATACTTTTCCTTTTTAAAAATTTTTAAACTTTTTAAAATTTAAAATTTATTTTTTATTTTATGTGTATAAGAACTTTGCCTGCATGTAAGTGCACCCATGTGTGCAATGCCCACAGAGGCCAGAAGAGGGTGTCAGATCCTCTGGAACTGGATGGTTGTTAACTACCATGTGGGTGCTGGGAACTGAACTCAGTCCCTCTGCAAGAGCAGCAAGTGCTCTTAATGACTGAGCCATCTCTTCAGCCACTTTTTAAATTTTTTAAAAAGTTCTTTTTATTTTATGTGTATCAGTGTTTTGCCTGCATGTATGTATGTACATTGTGCATGCAATGTCTACAGAGGCCAGAAGAGAGCATCGGATCCCCTGGAACTGGAGTGCCAGATGGTTTTTAGCAACCAGGTTGTTACTGGAAACTGAACCCAGCCACTGAGCTATCTCTCCAGTCCTTGAGCACACTTTTCTAAACATGATCTTACAATGCAGAGTTATAGCTCTGAAAAGTGTTGTGTGGAAGCAGCCTGAGGTTTGAGGAGCCTTTGCCCAAGCACTCCTCAATTTAGTCCTTGGACAAAAATCCAATCATCCTTACCCACCCCCTGCTCTTCAACACTTACACCTTGATATTATTGCATGAGAGCATACATCAGATAGTCTGTCGGTATATCTCTCCTATGATGCTTTCAATAAACCCAACAATGGTATAGAAATACTTTCTGTATCATAAAATAAAAAGTAAGTACTAAAGCCCCAATTGTTATTAAAATCAATCAGATATTCTGCAGTACTGATTTCCCAGAACTAATGCAATAGTTCTTTTACTTTATAGACAGGATCTCACTATGTTACTAGACTGGCCTAAAATGAGCAGTCCTCTTGCCTCAGCCTCCCAGAATGCTGGGATTTCAGGTATGTGTCAGTATGCCTGACATAACAGCTCTTTACTTGATACCTATGCATAAATTAGTCTGTTGTGATTGCAAATATTCATATGTTAAAAATATACAGTGTCAAAACAACAAACAAACAAAAGAAAACCCTGCAGCAATTCATAAACAGTGCAGTAACTTGGAGACAATTAAAAGTTATCTTTCCTATGGATTGGCAAGAGGGTAAAAGCACTTACTGAGTAAACCTGATGACCCGAGTTTGGCTGAATCCCATGGTGGAAGAAGAGAACTGACTCCTGAAAGTTGTCCTCTGGCCTCCATATATGTGCCATGGCATAGGCATACCTGTACTCAGACATATACATCCTATACATACAAAAAATAATAAAATTAAAAAACCGTTTTACTTATAACAGCAAAAGAAAATTAAGGCTTTACCAAACTGAAAAGCAAAATGTCATGAAAACATGGTCGCTGATCTTCCCGTCAACCCTGATGTACCAGTGTCTGTCTAGAGCCCAGGCCTGCCTTCTGGAGCTGGGTCAGCTGTTGTCACTGACATGGTATAAGACCTCTCACCATTCATCCATGACACTTGCCATGTCTACCACATTCAAGAGAGTACAAGGAAGAAATCAGATTACTGAGAAAAACCTAGAAGAAAGCTAAAGAAAAAAAAAACTTGCTGTTTATCAAGCATTTTAAATTCTTATTTCTCAATGCAGTACAATAAAATCCTATGGCATCCGAATTCGTTCAGTTTTATTTACCCAGTTGAGAACACCCATTTCTATGCTGTACTGGACTCTCATAGGCACAAACTACAGGTGTACAAGGAAAACAACCTAAGAGCAAAAATCGTGAGCTGAGGCTATGGTAAGATTTATGTTAAACACTTTTGGTTTCCTTTATCAATACCAACAATAAGCCAGGGGCTCTAGCCCCAAGTGGGAGCAGAGAAGGATACAGGTCAGGCAGCTTTAGCAAGAAGTTTATTTGCAAACATGAAGATTATTTTACTGACATTTGTAGATTAAGGAGCTCATGTGTTTATTCTCTTTTCTGGGCATGTTGATGGTACATTAGAACTGTGCACGTTTTTGCTTAGTCTTCATCCTAAGACATATGTGGTCCTGAATACAATCTTTGTTGGTTTTTTGTTTTTGTCTTTGTTTTTTGAGACAGGGTCTCCCTAAAACCCCAGCTGACCTGGAACTCTCTGTGTAGACCAGGCTGACCTTGAACTCACAGAAATCTGCCTGCTTCTGCCTCCTGAGTGCTGGGGTTAAAGGCATGTTCTACCACGTAGTCCCTGAATAGAGTCCTTACTAGAACTCTAGCAAGGATCAGAATCATGACCATGACCCCCTGGAACACAGTGGTCCACAGCTGCCCAATGAGGTATTCACTAAGGATAAAAGACTAATATTTCAGTGAGATAAAAACCAAAGCACTAGTCTCCAGGGGCTGCATTTTACTTGCTCCAAGTCATATATGCTTAGTGGCAAATAACTGCTGTCCTGCACAGTGCAAAGTTCCATCATCACTGAATGGCTTTTTGAGACACTAGTCCCACTACGTATCTCAGGATGACCTCAAATTCAGGATCCTTCTACCCCTGTCTCCTGAGTGCAAATGTACATGCACATCTGGGCTTCACCAAGAGTTCTATGGTCTGTGTTGGCTTCATTCATGGTACTCAAAGGCAGTGAACCAGTGGCACTGGCCTTATATGGGAGCTTGTCAGAAAAGCAGAGCCTCAGCTCTTCAGATCTGAGCCAGAGTCTGTAATTGGTGAAGATCACATTTAAGAAGCGCTGGCCTAGACAATCAAGAAAACACACCCAAGGCTTAAAGGAAGGAAAGCACTGCATCCAGGCATCCTGCTTGGACTCAACATACACAGAGTCACTTCTTGCAGGAACATGCCATTAGTGTGGCTTCATAAAACAGAAAACACCAGGCCCCCTATTTCCAGTCATATTTTAACAGCCAGTGTCTGTGCACCTGTTGTTGACATGTGTCTTCCCCTTGACTCTCATAAAAGTAACTAAACATGTATCAAGCTTTTACTCCGAGCTACCATTGTTCTGGGTTCTTTATGTGTTTTGGTTCATTAATCTTCCCAAACAACCGTCCAGGTGGCTTCTTTTATTAACCCAGTTTTACAAGTGAGCATTCTGAGACAATAATGGAAATAAACTGAGGTCACAATGGCAAAGCCAAAGATCTTACTCAGTGGTGCCTGGGCTCTGGAGGGCCCAGGCTGCTGGCAGTTCCTGACAAACTGCAGCTTTGGGGGCTTCTTGCCAGGTGCCCTGAGCTCCAAAACAAGCTCTCCTTCCATAGGGGACAGAGCAACCCCATGGGTCCTTATGTCCCCTCTGGCTCCACTTCCCAGGAAGCTCCAGGTTTCTATTTATGGGTCTTCTCTAATGCCAGATCATAACCTTCCTACTTTGACTCCTTGAGTTCTTTCTAGTGCTTAATTGTCTTTCTCCAAATCCCCAGGAAAACCCCAAGAAAGAGACAGAAAAAAGAGCGAGAGCTACCAGTTAAATGCCTGCCAAGATGCTAGTGCAACCTGTCCCACGGGTAAATCAGACACTGCCTAGAACAGCAAGAGAGTCAGCTATTTCCTGCCCAGGCCAGGAGGATGGGAGTGAGTCATCACTTTCCCTGCCCCAGCTGAGGCGTCTCTCCTGAAATCCCTCTGCAATGTGCCACCCCAAATTCTCAGGTCAGCCTGTTAGGTTTGGAGAGCCAACCACTTCAGAGAACTCGTTCAATCTCATGAATTAAAAATGACTGCACTTAAAGTTCCAAAGTGCCCCCTAACAGACTTGATGTTAATTCTGTTTGCCTTTAAGCAGACACATACTGGGCCCAGTCTGGAGGACGGGCTGGCCAGGCCTTGCTCTCCAGTAAGGGGAAAATCCTGTGGAGGAAGCCAGCTGTGATCAGCATCAGCCCTGATTGTTAGGGCGTGTTTATGACATATTCAGAACCAACAGGAAATACCCCCAAGGGCAACTTCAAAGTCTTCCTCTCCACCACTCTGCCTGTTCTAAATAGTAGACACTAAATTTTGTGTCTCTGTATCCCCGCCCCCCATCTCCTTCCTTTGGGTGTCCAGTAGAGGGCTGTGCATACATAAGGTGCTCAATAGATGTGTATTAAGAGAAAAGATACAAATGAATGGGGATTCTAGGGATTACTAGAGCTTAGCTCTTCTTCAGTCAACTTTAAGTATTCTGTAATGTTTCAGATAGTAAATGCTTTGGTCAGTCCTGTTTAGTAACTGGGAAGGCTTCAGATGAGCAAAATGATTTGGTTGCCTCCCTGTGTGGAAGTGTAAAATTCAGACTTCCTTGTTTGTACCATAATCTTTTCTGTCTAGGAAGAGCAGAGATCAAAAAGGGCCTTGTCACAAGTCACTGGGTTTGACTGATTTAAATCCATCTGAAGGTGACCTGACAGGAGAAAATTGTGTTTGCTCTATGACTGTAGAATTGTTGGGGGTAGGGAAGTGGGAGTAGGGTGGGAGTGGGAAGTGGGTGCCTAGCTAGGCTACGGGTATACACAGGCCTCTGTGTTTAAGCCAGGCCAGATCTCTGGTCTATACAGGCTGCTGTGTTTTTCAGGGGACCTGGAAAGGAAGAACTGAAAAGTGGGGGTAGAATCAACAAACAGAACTAAGAAGTCACTTTGGGATGGACTTGGGCCAGGGCTGGCCTTCCTGGTATCCGTCTCCGTCAGGACGGAGCTGCAGAGCACAGGCAGAGGCACTTACCTCAAATGTTTGCCAATACTTTCACTTTCGTGAAGACTGAGCGGAAGCACTTCAGGGAGAAGCCCATTACATCACATTTGTTCTCCAATATAGCTCCGGGTTGGGCTGTACCCTTTACTGTCACCGGACAGTCTGTAAACACCCACGATTAGCATTTATATCAAGCTGGTGAGGTGGAATAAATGAGTCCTTTATGTCTATATAAGACTCTGGTCGTTAAATGGCCTCATTAAAGAACCAGCATTTTTGAGAGTCATTGTATTTAGTGGATCACTGTGGAAAAACAGACTTTCTACAACTCTCCCGGAAAAGGCCATTTTCTCCATGGCCTTCAGCATTGCTGTTCAGCACAGAACTTAGATGAACTCCTGTGAAATAGGTCCAATTCAGAAGCCATATCTTTGCACAGTGGCTTATAGATAACTTGGAACTTATGTTGAAACAGGATGTCCTGTAGCTCAGGCTGGCCTCATCTACATGATAAGGATGACCTTGAACTTTGGATATTCTTGCTTCTACCTCCAGAGTGCTGAGTTTACAGGCATGTATCACCACACTTGGTTTATGTGGTTCTGGGGATTGAATTCAGGCGCTTGAGCATGCTAGGCAAACATTATACCAACTGAGCTGCAGTCCCAGCCTGACTTGGAACATTTAAAAGTTTGTCAAAGTAACAAGAGCTTAAGTTATCATGATCATAATACTAGCAATTATATAATACCTAGCACTTTAGCTTTTCAAACGCTCGATATATTTTAGCACTCCCATCCTTTAACCCAAAGAAGATTTCTTCCATGTCCTTATTTTCACCAGGCAGAGTGGCACACCCCTGTAATCCCTACAACTAGGATGACAGAGGCAAGAGGGGTGTGAGTTCAAGGCCAGTCTGAGCTCCAAGGAAAGACTCGAAAACAAAGCAAACAAAATATTTTGTTCTCAGGGGCCTTGGTTTACTTATTTGGAAAACAAAGATTATCATTAACTTTATTTCAAAAGTTTGTGAGGATTCTATGAGAAGTCAAGCAAGAAATGAGGCTTCCAAATCAATCCTTCATGACAGAATGAATTGCACCATATGGTAAAGCCTCAAATGCAATGCCAGCTTCCCACCAGTGGCAAATAGGACTTACTCATCTTTGTAGGCCTGGTACCCAGCAGGTGCCCAGGCCTTATGGGGTTGAATAAGTAGCACTGAGTGAATACATGCATGGGGGCTGATAACTCATAACCCTGCTTTTTAGGGCCACTCGGCTGCAGTGTTAGTTGAGAGGGCTGTGGAGCTGGAAAGAATTGATCTTCAGGAGCAACCACGACAGCAAGTTGAGACGAAGGCATTTGGCATCAAGTCCAACAGTATAAGCAAGAGACTGGTGTCCTCAGCTCCATTTTCTCCCAGGAAATGACTCCAGGTGAGGGTCAACAGTGTCAGGGCAGATACAGCGCACAGTAGGGGTTTTCCACTGCTGAGGGAACAAAATTCTCCTGTACTTTTATAGACCTGGGAACAGGTGGCAAGTGTGAGGCCAGGGAAGTGGGGGACAGCCTAGAAGCAAAAGACAGAAATCCACCTAAGTCCTTATCCTCTGCTCAAGACTCCCCAGTAAGGAAGTTCTATGTGGAGGTTTGTGGGCTAGGAATGCAAATAGGTATAAGAACCATGCTGGTGAGCAGAACCTGGGTCTTTGACTGCAGCTCCCTCTGGAGGCTGCTAGGCCTGTGGTACATCAAGGCTGGGGTGGGGAGGGGCAGTCTTCCTCAGGTAGGGTTCCCAAAAAGTCTCCCTGATTGACGATGGCGGGGCAGGGCAAGTCACTCACAGGTGCTTGGTCAGGACCTAGATTCCTTTCTGGTATATTAATAGATAATACAGTTATAGATTTGATTTGGTGGGTGCAAAGCTAGAGTCAGAATGAAGGGCTTTTGGCTTTACCCTTTATATGGTTTGAATAGGAAATATCTCCCTCAAGTTTGTATGTTGAATACTTGGTAGAACACTGGTGGCTCTATTGTTTCTTTGTTAATTATTCATTCTTTAAGAATTTCATATGCATACAATGTGCTTTGATCATATCAGTTCCCCATTCCCCCTTAAGCCCCTATCAGGACCTCCCATTCCTCCTACCAACTTCACATCCTCTTTTCACAGCCTACTGGGTCCAGTCAGTGCTGTCCCTATGTGCACTGGTACAGGGCCATCCACTGGAGCATGGGCATTCTAATACAGGTCTCTTCCCTGAAGAAAAGTGACTCTCACTACCCCAGCAGCTTCCACTACCAAAGCACCTCATCTACGGGTTATCCTTCATGAGCCCCTCTCCCACTTGTGCTGAAATTTCCACTGGCTTGATCTTGCATAGGTCCTGTGTAGGCATTCACAGCCACTGTGAGTTCATGAGGACAATGGCCCTAAGATGTCCAGAAGACACTGTTTTGAAGCAGTCCTCCCTAACCTCTGGCTCTCACAATCTTGGTAGGAATGACTTTTATGAAATGGATATAATCTGGACTAATGACTTTTAATTAACCCCAGCAAAACTATATCCTCTTGTGCCTTGTGACCTGGACATCTGATTTTATTTCCTTGGCAACTTCAATTTGGTACTCCACCTAAAAAGATAATGAATGAATGTGGGTATACTTGAGAATTAACATATCAAAGCACTGAAAGCAGGTGCACCATCTCCATTGCACATAGCTGAGGTTGGGAAAAATGAGTGACCAAGGGTGAATGAGATATACTAGATCTAGGGATGAAAAGGCAGGATGGAACCAAACTTGTACTTCTCTACTTGAAGCTGGAGAAATAATTTTGAATAAAATCAAGAGTGGGGCCTGACTCCAGGACACTGTTCAAGAGAGTACCATTGAGACAGTTCCAACAGCACAATTCCAGGAGACAGACAGTTCTAAGAGGTATCTAGGAGAATGAGTGTCCTCCAAGTTCAGGCCCACTCTTCAAAACTGAATTTAAGAGTCACGTTTTTTGTTCAGGTATTTATAATGTTGGTGTAATAATGCCACAAATCTTTCCACCCCTTCTTCTGTAATGCTCCCCAAATGGTGGCTCTATTTTTGGAGTCTCTGGGCCTAGCTGGGGAAGCAGATCACTGGAAGTTGTTCTTGGGGATGTCTTATTCTACAGGGAACAGGTTCTTACACATATCTTGTTTTCCACTTCCTTTCAGCCATGAAGTGAACATCTGTCATCCACTACATGTGCCCACTGCCATGATGTTCTGCCCAAGAGCTTAGTTAAGCAACCACAGACTGAACTTCCTGAAACCATGAGCTAAAAATAAATCCTTCCTCTCTCAGTTGTTGTTTATGTCAGGTATTTGGTCAAAGTGATGATAAAGCTGACTGATACACCTGTGATTATTTTACTCTGTAGTAGAGTGGATATATGTGGAGCTGTGGGCTCAGACCTTATGGAAAGTTGTTCTGTCTTGGGAAGTTCTAGGAGTCCATTACATTTGTCTCCTGGTGTTCTATTTGTGAATATACTACATCATGTGCAAAAAAGACTTTTTCAGTACTACTTAATTTATTAATCAATTGGCCTTGCAATGAAGAGATTATCCTGGATTAGCTGCATGGGCCAAGGTAATCCCAGGAGCTTTTAGCATAAGAGGAAAGCAGATACCTGTCAGGGAGCTATAGCCCAGGGGATGTCAGACGGATCTGATGCATTGTTGTTAGTGTTAAAAATGGATAGAATCATGATTGGTGGCCTCTAGAAGTAGGAACAATCCCTGACCATCAGTCAACAAAGGCACAGGGCCATCAGTCCTGTTACAATTACATAAGAAGAAACCTCATTCCCTCATTCTGCCATAATTTGAGGCTGGAAGTGAATTCCCCCACAGAAATCAGGCTGTCAACCTTTTGATCTCAGCATTGTAAGACCTCAAACTGAGTATTGAAGTAGAGATCCACCTGGGACACATGACCTGCAGAAGCTGGGAAAGCCAGGTGTGGTGGTCCAAACCTGCAATCCCAAGCACTTAGGAGGCAGAGGCAGAAAAATCACTAGAGGAAGCTATGAAATAAGAAATGGTGTTGATCTAAGCTACTGAATTTGTGGCCACTTGTTATGGCAGCAGTGGAAAACAAATACTCAAGTTCAAAGGCACAGTGTGAAGCTCTGCTCTGCAGTGCTCCTCACCACTGCATCACAACCACTCCCATTACTGGTGGCCACTCTCTTAGTCAATGGAGGCTGTTTGGTACTCCATTAAAAGTGCTCTTGCTGAGTCCTGTCCAGCCATTCCTGAATGTATCTAGAAGTTCCTTTGAACTTGCTGGGCTAGAGAGGTGTTGGGCCTTCATCTCTGAGGTCTCTAAGCAACTGTATCACTATCCCTCCATCTATAAAATACCCAATGGAAAACTTTCAGGTCAAGGAACTAGGTTTGCCAAGTGAAAAACAGATACCCAGTTAAATGTGAATTTCATCTTGAAAATACAGTTCTCTGATATGCACTAAATATTGCATGGGGCATACTTATAATGAAAAACATTAGTTTTCTTTTTTTAAAGGTCTGGTAACCTTATGGAGAGAAAACATTAAAAATTTGAGTTTTCTAGGGCAGGTAAAACTTACCAGGAAGGTAGTAAGTAGTGACCTACATTTGAGCTGGCTGCCCCTTTCTGGGACCAGTGCCCTTTTGTTCCTACCACAGTCAACTCTGATAACAGGAAAGGATCTCATGTCAGACACTTACATTTCAGTAGGAATTTCTCTCAGCAGTCTGTGTCTGCCTCTTTAAAGCTATATTCTAGTGCAGACTAAAAAAGATTGTCTCAGTTAAAGTAAGGCTGGTACCAGTGAGCAGGTGGGTGGTGTGTCCTCAGTCTGGGTTTCTTCACAACACGGGGTCTATAGTATGGATCCTGAATAGCCTCCAATCCAAAAGGTTTGGTCTCCAACCTCTGGCACTATGAGGATGTGGTGAAACCTTCAGGAGGTGTGCACCTAGGAGGTGTGCACCTAAAAGGAGAAAGTTAGATCACTGAGTCACTGGGAACATGCCTTTAAGGGTATATTGGGGCCCCAGTATCTTCCCTCTGTTTTTCTCCTTTGTATGTATGTGGGTCTTGGGTGTGTTCAGTGAGCCATTGTACCACTGAGCTACACTTCCCCAGCCCTTTTGTATTTGGGGGCAGGGTCTCACCAACGTTCCCAGGCTGGCAACAAACTTGGCACTGCTCTGTTTTTTTAGTCTCCCAAGTACCTAGGATTACTGGCATGCTTCACTATTAGTCTCTCTCTCTCTTGTTTCCTGGCCTCCTCTGCCATGTGCTTTACCATGATGTACTATGCCCAAAGCAATGGGACAAGCAATTGTGTTCTGAAACCTCGGAAACCTTGAGCCAAAATAAGCCTTTCCTCCTTTTAAGTTTATTTATCTCAGGAGGAATTCTGTCATAATAACAACAACAAGTTAGGTAACACATGTGGAATGGGGAAAATGTGGGAATTTAGTCATACAAATCTGTCCTTGTTAGGGTCCGTGACTCGATGGGTCCCCTCCAGATAACAAATACACGGGATTGGAGATGTAAAAATCAAGCAGAGTCTTTACTTTCCAGCCGGCTGGGGTCGACCGGTTTCCCAAGACATGCAAGTCTGGTCAGAACGATCGACCCCCATTCAGTTTCAGATACAGATTATATAGGCCCACATAGTCATTACACAAAAAGCATTCCTCAGCAGACACTTTGATCAAACATCTTCTAAAAGCTATAGTTTCGGTTAAACATCTTTTCCAGGAAGGCTA
>NW_008353342.1:4856767-4863507 GCF_000622305.1 Nannospalax galili
CAAATACACGGGATTGGAGATGTAAAAATCAAGCAGAGTCTTTACTTTCCAGCTAGCTGGGGTCGACCGGCTTCCCAAGTCATGCAAGTCTGGTCAGAACGATCGACCCCCATTCAGTTTCAGATACAGTTTATATAGGCCCACATAGTCATTACACAAAAAGCATTCCTCAGCAGACACTTTGATCAAACATCTTCTAAAAGCTATAGTTTCGGTTAAACATCTTTTCCAGGAAGGCTAGATCTGGTGTAAGCCTGGTGCAACTTCCTTCTCTTTGTTCCTTATCGGTTATCTGGTATGTGCAAACAGGCCTACAGGACACATTGTAAATCAACTGGGTCCAGGGTCCAGGGTCCAGGAAGGAGGTTTACAGCACTTCAATTCTTAGCATTTCAACTAGGTTAATCATCCATGTGTGGTAGATACAAATCAGGCAGAACAGGCAAGCTTAGCAAGTAAATCTAAATCAACATTTTAAACAGAGTTTTCTATCAAAATGCAGAGTTCTTACAGCATTCATCAAGGTATTTCATTTTTTTTCCCAACAGTCCTCAGATCTTGGCTTTGCTGCTCTCTGCTCTATGACCTGGAGTAAATTAAATTTCTCAATACATTTATTATTACATTTATCTTCAGGGTCATCATGAGGATTGACATGAGTTTATACATGTTTGGGAGATATTACCTTTTATTTTTCTTCTTCCTGAGTTCCGATGTCATAGCCATGTGCTTCTGTAGAGTAACAGAGACAAACATTGTCTATAGTAGTTACTTTTCTCATTGCTGTGAAAAAACACTTGATAAAAGCTGCTTAAAAAGGAAAGGTTTGTTTGAGGGCATAGTATATCATGATGGGGAAGGCATGGTGGCTGCAGCAGTGCTAGCTGTGGCATCGGGAACATGAGGTAGCTGGTCACATTGTGTCAGCAGTCAAGAAGCCCAGAGATGACCATGGATAATGTGCCTGCTTCCTCCTTTATCCCCTTTTTTATTCAATTTAGGGACCCAGTCCATCTTTGGGAGGTCTTCCCTCTTCAGTCAGACCCCTCTGGAAACCCTCACATACATACCCAGAAGCATTTCTATTAGGTGATTCCAAGCTCAGTCAAGCTGACAATGATTGTAACCATCCCAGTGTTTATCTAAGGCCATCTGCAGGTTCACATCTGAAATGCTAATCTGCAGAGTTAAAAAAAAAAAAAGCAGGCAGGATTACACAGAGGTCAGAGCTCTGCCCTAATAATATGTCTATACAAATACCCATTAGACATACATAATAATATGACACTTAGAAAGACTAATCACATACCAGTGCTTCATACTTACCAACCCATCAGATTCCCCAGCAGCCTGGGGAGGAGACCCTGTTCTCATTCCCAGCATATCACAGCTCCAATGTGGTCAGATAACTCACTCTAGTTCATCACCTAGGACATGCCAGAACAGAGTTTTGACCCAGGTCGTTGAGTCTAGCACCTCACCTGTGAGGGGCTCTGATGTATGCCCCTTATCTCATTGAACCCTCATTTCAAAAAATCTGCTGGGTCTGGAGAGATGGTTCAGAGGTTAAGAGTGTTTGTTGCTTTTGTAGAGGACCTGAGTTCAGTTCCTAGCACCCACATGAGGAGGCTCATAACCACCTGTAACTGCAGCTCCAGAGGATCTGATGCCCTCTTCTGGCCCCCTTGGGCACTTACACTCATGTGTACATACTGACACATACACATACATATACATAATTAAACAATAAAATGAATCTTTTTAAAAAATTATCAAGTAAAAATTCCTTTATCATTTCTGTCTACGGTTTAACCAACAGCTAGTCAGAGGGAAGCCCCTCTCTAAACACAGTGCAAGAAGTAGGAATGCAAAAATTATATTTTGTAATAACTTTATAAAATATACAGAATTATACAAAATATAATTATACATTGTAAGATTACATTTACTGTCATTAAGGTGTGTATGTTTCATTCAGAAAGGACAAACCACAGGACTGACAGAATTTGACAGTCATGTGCTTAAGAACACCATTTATTTTTCTAGAATGTTCCCTTGGGGTCTCAGAGATGTTCTATGCAACCCCTGGGGAGGAGCTGCCTCTCTGGTCTCTCCTGGAAGGTCTCTTTCCAGCATGAAACAGGATTCCACACAGCAGGCTTTTCCGGCCGGCATCATGTGGCACTCTCTTGGTTGCTTTTTTTTAACGTGTGATAAACAAATCAGATTTCCACTGAAAACACTGATGCCAAAAAGGAAAAGAAAAAATAAAAAGCTCTGGCATGACATTGAAGGACGATGATTCTTTGTCTTAATTCTGGAGGCCAGAATGGAAAGTTGGCAGCTTAGTCTGGAAGAAGAGAGTGCGTCAAGCAGCTGTATGGATAGGAGATGGGCCCACAAAGTGGGGACAACCCTCACTCTGGACAGAGGAGGTGTGGAATGCAGCCCCTCACTCCACACTGGGGATAGTGTGATGGATGCAACCCCTCACTCTGCTGTGGGGAGGCACAGAGGAGGCAGCCTCTGTGGAGATGCAGCTCGGCACTCAGCACTGGGGGCTGTGAGGCAGACAGGAGCCAAGCATTGACTGTTTGGATCCAGGTCTCCACCGCCCTGGGGTGGGATCAGGTTGCCTCATCACGATGACACTCGCGTCATTCCCACGCCTATGGCCCACTTTTGAAATGACTTAGCACCGGGGGCAGGAGCCAGATTTGGAGTAAATTGCTCTGTGACTCAGAATGTTAATCTCTGTTTTGACGACAGCAAAGTCCTTGGAATTTTCATTTCTATTTGATAGAAATATATAATGTAATGCAAATGTCTCCCTAATTTACATGACCCCTTTAAAAAAAAGTCCAATTACGGACAGGCAAGGACACAGGGACCATAGCAAGGCTATAGACTTGGGGCAGGAGATTCAGGAAGTAACCTCTGGAGTCAGCCATCACATCACCCTCCATCCCATTGTCTCTACAGGTAGCAATACTGACCTCACCCACTTCTCAGGTTCTTTCAAGGACCCAGTGAGTTGATAAGTTCTAGCATGGTACATTGTACACATGTTGCTAAAAATTACTTTTGGGAGGGTGCGTGGCTTCCGGCCCCTTCCTCCCACAATCCTTATGACAAACTGAGGTATGAGTTCTTCAAAACTGCAGTTTGGAAAATCCTAGCGAATTTATTGGGCTTATTAACAGAGTGGGGGGAGGGGATGTGGGGGTCGTTACTTACAAAGATGTGGGCACTTGAGAGCTTTCTTCTACATTTCCACCCAAGATGGTAAAGGCCACCCTATCTCTGGCTTCCCCTGTCCGTATCCTTAGTCTCTCCCCCATGTACTACTCAGGCCAGCTGGTTGGGCGGAAGGCATGGCTGACTCTCTCTGCCCCTCCCCTCCTACGGAGAATCCATAGTCAAATTTGTTTGTGGCAATCAAAGCAAGTGGGTGAAGAAGTTTGAGAAGAAGGCACCTGTCTACAGCTTGCCAGTCTAGCTTGCCAAGTGGAGGACAAGTCCATACAACAACACAACAAACACAAGCCATTTCCATCAATGCTGTGTGTATAAACCAAGTTTCCAAACAAAGCACAAGAACAGAGGAAGTTCCTGATCCTACTGGTTATTTCTTAATTTCTAAAAATCTATTTTTTGCCAGGTGTGGTGGTGTGTGCCTTTAATCCCAGCACTTGGGAGGCAGAGGCAGGCGGATCTCTGTGAGTTCAGGGCCTGCCTGGTCTACATAGTGAGTTCCGGGACAGCTGGGGTTACAGGGAGACCCTGTCTCAAAAAAAAGACCAAAAAAAATCCATTTTTATTTTTATTTAATGTGTATGGGAGTTTTGCCTGTATGTGTGTAAGTGCACCAGGTTTTTGTAATATCCACAGAGGTCAGAAGAAGGTGTCAGGTCTCCTGGAACTGGAGTTCCAGACAGTTGTTAGCCACCATGTGGGTGCTGGGAACCAAACCCAGGACCTCTGCAAGAGCAGTCAGCTCCCTTAACTGTCTTAATTCCAACTCGGGGGGATCTGATGTCCCATTTTGGCCTCTGCAGCACCTGCACACATGCACACACACACACACGCACACACACACACACACACACACACACACACAGAAACACACACGAAATACAATACAATACAATAAAAGGAAATTATACACTATGAAGTACAGATGCTTCTGGCTTACAGTGTGTTCTAGTTTGCTTTCTCCATTGATGTGACAAAACACTCTGACCAATACCAACTTGGGGAGGAAAGGGTTTATTTGCCTTACATCTTCTGGGTCACAGTTCATCAGGGAGCCCAGGGTAGGAACTCAGGGCAGGAACCTGGAGGCAGGAGCTGGAGCACAGGCCATGGAGGAACACAGCTTACTGGCTTGCTCTCCTGGCCCATGCTCAGCCTGCTTCTTTTTTTTTTTAAACTTAAAAAAAAAGTTATTTTTTTAATTTTATGTGTATGCATGTATTGCCTGCATGTAGGTAAGTGCACCCGTGTCATGCAATGCCCATGGAGGTCAGAAGAGGCTGTTGGATCCCCTGGGACTGGAGTTATGGACAGTTGTTAGCTGCCATTTAGGTGCTGGGATTCGAACCCAGGTCTTCTGCAAGAACAACCAGTGTTCTTAACTGCTGAGCCATCTCTCCAGCCCCTCAGCCTGCTTCTTATACAGTAAAGAACAACCTGCCCAGGGGTGGCACCACCCACAGTGGATTGGGCCCTCCCACACTACTCAAAAATCAAGAAAATGCTCCACAGACATGGCCACAGGCTAGGCCAATGGAGACAATTCCCCACTTGAGGCTCCTTCTACCCATGTAGGTCAAGTTGACAACGGAAGCTCTTCAGCACACGGTTCTACTTATGACTTTTCGACTTTACAATGATTTATCCATTATTTTCATTTAAGTATAGTATTCAATAAATCACATGAGATTTCCAAACACTTCATTATAAACCTGACCTTGTACTAGATGATTTTGCTTCACTATAGGCCAATAATATAGGTGTTCTGGGTACATATAACAAGACTAGATATGTGATTAAGCCAGTCAGTTCTTCCCTGGGTGTTAAATTTGAATGATAAGCAAGACCCTCTTGTTCCCATGGCTTCTGTAGAATAAACTAAGACTGTCCACGAAGACAAGCAAAGCTAGGCAATGGGCTCAGTTTTCTATTACTTGCAACCATTCCCTTGTACTCTTATCGTGTTCTACCACATTTACATTTAAAAAAAAACCTTTATTTTGAAACAATTATAAAGTCACAGAAAGTTATAATGGCACTGTAGGAGAATCAGTGATCAGTGTACCTTTGACCCAGTTTTCCATAGTGGTTATATACTTTGTAGCTACTATATTAGAACCAGGAAACTAATGTTGGAACAATGCACACATGTATATGTGTGTGTGTGTGTGTGTGTGTGTGTTTCTGTGTTGTTTACTACATAGGCAATCAAAATCTAAAACTACCGAGCCAGGTATGGTGGCACAAGCCTGTAAACCCAGCACCCAGGAAGCTAAGGCAGAAGGATCGGTTGAGGCTAGCCTGGGATACATAGAGAGACCCTGTTTTAAAACCAAAACCAAAACCAAAATATATAATTCACACCATTACAAAAATGTATCTTGTACTGCCCTTTACAGTGTGTAGCTAGCTGATCAGGATACTAGTGTGAACCTGCTGATTTGAGTGAGGTGTGCAAACCTGCAGCCATCTCCCTCCACAGCCCTCTAGTTTCCTCCATTTTCAGAAGATTGTCTTGAATATTTCCTTCATATGCCTTGGAACATAACCGCCATTCTTAATCATTCTGTTTCAACTAGTAACAATTTAGAAAATTCTAGAAAAGACAGTCTATCATGCTTACTCATATTTTTTATTAATATTCCAAGAGTTCTTTCACTGTTTCTGTTCTGCTAAGAGATCTTCCTTTAGCTTTCCTTTCAAGCAAGTCTACTATTAAAACTGCTAGTTTGACTAGTTTCCTTTCTTTGATTTCTTTTTTATTGGATACTTTTCCACTACTGTAACAAATACTAGCAAGAATGCACTTATGATAAAGAAGGTTTCATATGTGTTCTTGGGAGGTTAGCTCATGCTCATGGCTGTTGGGCCTATGGTGGGGCAAAGCATCATCATGGTGGGGAGCCTGTGGCAGAGCAAAACCATTCACCTCAGGACCAGGTAGCAAAAGAGTGAGGAGGGGCAAGGCTGCTGGCACACACCTATAATCCCAGCACTCAGGAGCTGGAGGCAGCAAGAATACAATTTCAAGGCAAGCCTCAGCTATATAGTGAGTTTGAGGCCAGCCTGGCCTACATGAGACAATGGCTCAAGAACCACACTCAAGAAGAGTAGGAGAGGTATTACTTTTTTTTTTTTTTTTTTTTTTTTTGTCTTTTTGAGACAGGGTCTTCCTGTACTACGTACACCAGGCTGGCTTGGAACTCACAGAGATCCACCTGTCTCTGCCTCCCAAGTGCTGGGATTAAAGGCGTGTGCCACCATGCCCATCCAAGAGACTATTACTGTTCTCTTCAAAGACATCCCCAAGCCCCTGCCAGCGACCTGAAGACTTCCCACTAAGCCCCACTTCTTTAAGTTTTCACCACCTCCCCGATGTCCCAATCTGGAAAATCAAGCGTTCAGTTATTGCATTTTCAGTCAAAAAATTTCCATCTATGTCTTCTTTTATAGCTTTTTAAAAAACTTTAAAAAATTATTTATTT
>NW_008353342.1:4863626-4867991 GCF_000622305.1 Nannospalax galili
ATGGACAGTTGTTAGCTGTCATGTGGGTGCTGGGATTTGAACTCGGGTCTTCTGCAAGAACAACCCGTGTTCTTAACCACTGAGCCATCTCTCCAGCCCCTTTTATAGCTTTTAAAAAGTTGTTTAAACTCTTTTTTTTTTTTTCATTTGATCAAGCATGCTCATGATCGCTGAGCTAATGTTTTGTTAGCTAGTCCTAAATCTGGGTGATGTGGACTATCTTGATTATCTGTTTTCATCCAAATGGAAATTTCCCTGGTTCTTAGTATGATGAGTGATCTTCTATTGAACCCTCTACCACCTGGGCATTTTGTTCCCGTGTTCTAGATCTTATCTAAATCTTCTGTTTGGTGATTTTGGAAACAGCTCTGGTAGGAGAGGCTGCCTCATTCCTGTCAAGTAGAATTGGAGTCTACATTTCCCACTCAGCCTTCTCAGCCTGGGGATCTGCTCCTCACTAGGAGCAGGGGTGGGAGTTTAAATGGCATGATCCTGGATGCTATGTTACTGATTCCCAAGGGGCTTTTTGAGGGAGGGGTATCATCTCAGTACCTCTGAACAGTGGTGAAAGTCTTGACTCTCCAATAAGCAGCCTTGGACATGACCCTGGTGTGTTTCATTGAGGCATGGATGGTCGAGGGTGAGGGTGGAGCCCTGCTGTGTCCACGATGTTTAGCTGGAGCAGATTGGATATTTGTCTAAAAGTTTTCTTGGTAAGGCTACCTTCTTCCTGGTCCTTTGATAGAGCAGACTTTTGTTTTTGTTGTTGCTGCTATCTTTGTTTTTTGTATTTTCCATTTTTGTTGGTGTATCTGTGTTGTCAGCTTATCTAGTGTCCAGCTGGGGGTGTAGGAGGCATAAAGGAAACCCATGGAGCGCATCCCTTATTTTTCCTCAGACATGGCAGGCTCTTTTTTACCTTGTAGACTCTTTGTGCGCTTATATGTGATGTCTAGGCTTCTAGTTCTACCTGACCAATAGAATAGGGAAATTACATCTGTGCTATTTTTCAAAGTACAAGTCCTGCATTTGTTGTTGAAGCTGTATTAATTCTTTTGAACATGAGAGGACACACATAAAGGAGTGGAGTTGCATGTCCTTCTGTTCCCAACTCAGAGGCTGTATTCTCTCTTTTCCCTGGAGCCTTCCCTGGAGGGGTCTCCCCTTTTCCCCTTCCTCTTCCTCCTCCTCCTCTCTCTTCTTCCTCCTCTTCTTCCTTCTTTCCCTCCACTTCCTGAACTCTGTTTCTACTTTTAGCATAGCAGTGATGTCATTGTGGTGTCCTTGCCCACTCTGTGCCCTCCCAGAAAACAGACCCCACTCAGATTTGCCGACATATTTTTTTAACTGAGTAGACCCAAAGAAAGGTCATAGTAATGGAAACTTGCATGCAAATTAGCATGTGGGTATTCAACTCACAAGCTCTGTACTCTTAAATTTCATATTTCTAGACAAGCTTTTCTAGAAATCTGTAAGTTGTACTGCTTTGACTTTTGAACATTTTCAATCACGCAGTTCAAACTTATTGTTAGTTCTGGCCAAAGAGGTTACATACTAAATCTTCTCTAAACATCAATGTAATATAAACTGGTGGGGAGAGAAAAGTCTCTTTCCTAATATGTAAATAAATCCTCAAAGCTGATTAAATGGAAGTGCCAGGACCTGGGCTTTCCCATCACTAGCTTCTAACAGGATAGAACTTGTGGTCAGTGAAGGAATCCTCATTGTTAGGTTCAGTTTTGTCTGTGGAGTAAAAGGCAAGATCATTTGCTGAGAAATAAGACAGATGGATAGGCATTTTGAAAGTCAGGTGATGGTTCAGAGCACTCAATATAAAAAGAATAGATTAGTGTGTACAGGCTTGTGGGAGCCAGAGGAGAAAAGAAGATCTGGAGATCTTTTGTTGTGCTACAACTCAAGTGTGGAGGTCAGAGGACCACTTGTGGAAATCAGTTCCCTCATTCCACCACGTAGGTCCTGAGGATCTAGCTCAGATCGCCAGGCTTGGCAGCAGGAGCCTTTACCTACCGAGCCATGTCTCTGGCCCTGACTTCATAGTCTTCTTCAGACACATACCTTTAATAGCTGTGGTGGTTTGAATAAGAAATGCTCCTCATAGGCTCAGGTATTTGAACACTTGGTCCCCAGTTGGTGGCACTGTTTGGGGAGGTTGTGGAACCTTTAGGAGGATGTAGTCTTGCTGGAGGAAGTACGTCACTGGTTGTGGGCTTTGAGCATTTATAGCCTCTCCCCACTTCTAGCTTACTCACCTTCTTCCATGTTTCATCTCCCTGCTCCAATCACCATGCCTCCCTGCTGCCCTGCGTCCCCCACCATCGTGAACTCTCCCACTGGAACTGTAAGCTAAAATAAACTCTTCCATGAGTTGCTTTTGGTCATGATAGTATTATCACAGCAACAAAAAGTGACTAGAACAAAAGCTCAGTAATAGAGCACTTGCCTTGCCTAATGGGTTCCACCCCAGTACTACAAATAACAACAGCAACAAGGTATCATGACTGTGTTAGTTAACTTTTTAGAGCAGTGTCTTAGTTTGTTTCTTCATTGCTGTGACAAAACACTCTGACCAGTACCAACTTGGGGAGGAAAGGGTTTATTTGTCTTACATCTCCCAGGTCGCAGTTCATCAGGGAGCCCAAGGTAGGAACTCAGGGCAGGAACCTGGAGGCAGGAGCTAGAGCACAGGCCATGGAGGAACGCTGCTTACAGGCTTGCTCCCTTGGCCCCTGCTCAGCCTGCTTTCTTATGCAACACAGGCCCACCTGCCCAGGGGTGGCACCACCCACAGTGGGCTCGGCCCTCCCACATCACTCATCAAGAAGATGCCCTTCAGACATGGCCACAGGCCAGTCCAATAGAGGCAATTTCCCGATTGAGGCTCCCTCAACCCAGGTGTGTCAAGTTGACACTAAAGCTATCCAGTACAAGCAGTGACCAAAATACTCAGAGAATAACTTAAAGGAGGAAGAATTTATTTAATCATAGCAAGGAGGGTCTGGTAGGGCAGGGCAGCTCACATTATGGCATCCAAATCAGAGAGAGAACGCCTGAGCTATTTGTTCCTCCATGTTCTCCATCTCAGGCCCCAGCCTATGGGATGGTGCCACCTATGCTTAGGGGAGGTCCTCCCTCTTACTTTATCTGTAAACTCATTCACAGACACACCCAGAGGTGTGTCTTAATTAACTACGTGCTTCTCAATTCAATCAAACCAACAACATATATCTAAATACTATGAATAATTTTCTATTTCATATCTTCCTATACAATATCTTTAAATGCCATCAGCAATGTTTCATTATATATCCATATATTCAATTTAAATAATTTCCTCTAATTTTAGAAGACACTAGCATAACTCTCTTTGCAACTATGTCTCTGAAGAAGTCCATGAAAAATCATATATTTCTTAGCCACCATGTGGGTGCTGGGAACTGAACCCAGGTCCTCTGCAAGAGCAGCCAGTGCCCTTAACCACTGAGCCATCTTTCCAGCCTCCATGAAGAGTTATTTCTGTTAACAAGAAAGAGACCTGTGAGGTTGAAGACATGGCTCAGTGTCTTCAGCATGAAGCCTGCCTCAACAAATAAAGAGAAAATAGTAAATAAAAAAGATCAAGGAACATACCTGTCCTAGTTACTTTCTATTGCTGTGATAAACACCATGACCAAAACCAAGTTTGGGAGGAAAGGGTTTATTTGGCTTACAGCTCATAGTCCGTCATCAGGGGAAGCCAGGGCAGGAACCTGGAGGCAGGAGCTGAAGCACAGATCATGGAAGAATGCTGCTTACTGGCTTGCTCCCCTGGCCTGTGCTCAGCCTGCTTTCTTATACAACACAAAACCAACTGTCCATGGGTGGCACTACCCACAGTGGGCTGGGCCCTCCCACGTCACTCAATAATCAAGAAAATGCCTTAGACATGCCTATAGGCCAATCTAATAGAGGAAATTCCCCAACTGAGGGTCCCTCTTCCCAGGTGTGTCAAGTTAACAACTGAAGCTATCCAGCGTAATACTTGATGTTAGCTTTGGACCTACACACACACACACACACACACACACACACACACACACATATGCATGCACCTGTACACACATGCCAAAATGCATGTTACACACATGCATATCACACATACACAATAAAAAATTTTTAAAAATGGGTGCTTGAAAGATGGCTCAGCGGTTAAGAGCACTGGCTGCTCTTGCAGAGCACTGACATGGTGGCTAACAATTGTCTGTAACTCCAGTTCCAGAGAATTCAACGCCCTCTTCTGACCTCTGAGGGCACTGCACAACACAGGTGCACTTACATACATGCAGGCAATACACTCATACATATAAA
>NW_008353342.1:4868010-4875628 GCF_000622305.1 Nannospalax galili
GTGGTGCATTACTTTAATCCCAGCGCTCAGGAGGCAGAGGCAGGCAGATCTCTGTGAGGCCAGCCTGATCTACAGAGTGAGTTCCAGGACAGCTGGGGCTACAGGGAGACCCTAATAAATAATAAATAAATAAATAAATAAATAAATAAAAAGAAAGAAGAGACCTGAGAAACTCTTTTATTCTGAACAGAAGATGCCAGTATAGAGGGAGAAGGCTGGTGGCAGCCTTGAGGAACTAGAACAAGATGGAGCCAGGCACATGAAGACTACAGAGCAGGAGGAAGGTGGGAAGAATGGGAGGAACTATGAATTCCCAGGAGTAGAATCTGCAGGTCTGGGGAGATGGGACATCGAGGACGTCCTCCCCTGACACTGAAGTGGAAATAAAAGACAAATTCAATGGTTGAGTGAGAAAGTGGGAATGTGGTGTGATCTTGAAGGTAGAAAAGTTTCTGGGCTAGGATGGCTCAGTGGGCGAAGCATTCCTTGCACAAATGTAAGGAGTTATGATGAATATTGATCATCAACTCGATAGGATCTAGAATCACCTTGGAGACAAGCTCTGGGCACACCTGGGAGGAATGATCTTGATTAAGTTTCCCTCTGGGCATGCCTGTGGGGGATTATGTTGATTAGGTCAGTAAAGATGGGAAGACCTTTTGGCAGCACCATCCTCTAGGCTGGGTCCTGAGCCGCATATAAAGGAGAAAGGAGGCCAGGTGTGCTGGTGCACATCTTCTAGTCCAGCAATCAGGAGGCAGAGGCAGAGGCAGAGGCAGGCAGATTTCTGTGAGCTACATAGTCAGACCCTGTCCCAAATAACAGTTAATAATAATAACAAATAAAAGAGAAAGCTCGCTGAAGCCAAGCATCCATCACTCTCTGCTTCCTGATTGCAGAGGCAATTTGACCAGTGCCCTCAACCTCCTACCACTAGGACTTCCCATCATGATGGGCTGCACCCTCAAACTCAGAGCCAAATTAATTCTTTCTCCCTTAAGTTGCTTTTGTCAGGGTATTTTTCCACAGTAATAGGAAAAGTAAGACAGGACCAGAGTTCAAATCCCCAGAAACCATGTAAAGCTGGAAGTGGTAGTATGAATCCATAACCCCAGCACAGGAGAATTCCAAGAAGCTCTTGGGCTAGCTAGCTTGGCATACACAGAAGCAAATAAAGACACCAGGTCTCAACAAGACAGAAGGCAAGGGCTGACACCAGAGATTGACCTCTGATCTCCACATGTGCCTCATGGCACATGTGTTCCTGCACTCACATATGAATGTGAGGCACATGCACACATGCATCATATACATGAACACACACATACACAAGCTTAAGCAAAAGTGGGAGCATCCAATGAGCCATGCAGATAGGAGGACCTGACCAGATATTGTTCCTGGAATGGTCTGAGGCACGTCTAAGGTTGGAGATGGCAAGCGCAGTATATTACCAACCTATAACGTTACTTTTCACCCTGGACCCACCACCGTCTGGGCACTTCCTACCATTTGGATTTCTAAAGACTATTAAATTCTCAGGGAGCCCATCCCTATTCATGTTACCTAAAGAAGCACCCTTTCTGTGTCTTGGTCACTTACTTCCGTTCAAAGGACTTGCCACCATCTAAAGGTATCTTGCTTATTTAGTCAATTTATTTTATTTGTCTCCCACTAGAGTATAGGCACTGTAAACATAGTCTATTTATTTTATTCTTTTATTCATCCCTGGGTTCTCATACATATCAATATAACAATGTCTGACTATGAAATCTTAGAAAAAAAGAATACTATTGATTGACTAAATACATAAAAATTTAAGAACATGATAGAACTTATTTATAATGGTTTAGGATTTCTCCTGGAAGCAAGGGAGAGGCAAGGATCATTGGGGAGGAAACCCAAAGCAAGAGGATAAGAATTTGGATTTGTGTGTGTTTGATTTTGAGATAGAACCTCACTAGGTATATAGCACAGAATGAGCTCAAGCTCTCTATGCAGCTCAGGCTGGCCTTGAACTTGTGGACAGCCTCCTTCAGCCTTCTAAGTGCTGGGACCATAGGTAAGAATCATCACACCTAGCTGGGGGTAAGAGTTTTTGAAGAGAGGAGAGGGAAATTTGCTTCTAGTAGGGCGGCCAAGGATTGGGTAGTAAGTAGCCCTTCGTCTCAGGTTTCCAGGCAGTGGGCGTGGGACCCCTGTGGTGGAGGAGCCCTGGATACACTTGGAAAATAGTTGCAAAGTATTTAGATGAGACACTGAGAAGGGGACAGTCAAACACCAGGACAAGTGAGGTGGAAGGGAGTGGTTTCTGTGACTACCTCACAGGGCCATCTCTTCCTCCTCATACCCCGGGCAGAAAGGTGTGCCCCATGTGAAATGGTGATGAAGGTCAAGCTAGCCTAAGGATTTTCCTTGATTTCCAAAAGGTTCCATGATGAAAGCCAGTGAGGAGTGCGGGGGAATGTTTGTAGCTGGCTGACCTTGGGCACAGCTGTCTGAGAGTGAGCTCTTGACAGGATGGAGGAGCTTGTATAAGCCCAGGGGATGTTAAGAAGTAGAGGAGGAAGGACAGAAGGTGTTGCATGTGTTTCCTTCCTGGACTGTGGCCTGTGCTCAGAGGCTTAGAGGGAGCATTAGGAATGGATTCAGTTGTCCCTTGCAAAACTCAGGACAAGGAGCAATGGCCTCAACATGATGAAATTGGATCTACAGCCTTGGTAAGATTTCAGACCTAACCACAGCAATTTTGGAATTCAAACAAAGGGTAGCTGTGGATACCTATTTTCTCCAGTTTTTTGATGGAAGAGTAGCAAGTGCTCTTAACTGCTGAGCCATCTATCATCTCTCCAGCCCTACAAAATTCATACTTTAAAAAAATATGCAATATTACGGTGCTGCTAAATGTATGCCAAGTTACATAATTGAAAAATATTTCTGAAAAGTTTTTGTGTATGTGTGTGCATGTTTCTGTGTGTGAGGCATGTGTGTGAAGGTCAGAGGGCAACCTCAGGTGCTGATCCTCACCTTCCGCCTTGTTTGAGATGGTCTCCAGTTTGCTGCTTTGAACACTAGGCCAGCTGGCCCATGAGCTTCTGGGAAGTCTCCTGTCTCCATCTCTCATCCCAATGTAGGAGTGCTGGGCTTACAGACTCATGCTACCACGTGTGGTTTTATATGGATTCTAGGGATCCAAACTTAGGTTCTTATACTTGCACAATAGGCATTACCCACTGAGCTATCTCCCCAGCCCCCTCCTCAAAACATTTTTGGTATTTCAGCCTGAAGCATCTTGAATCTGATTACTTCCACAGCATAAGAGTGGCCCTTATTCAGAACAAAGCCTAGCCTCTCCCAAGCCCACAAAGCTTCCATCCTGGGATTCAAAAACCCACTGCCGTATTTCACATATGGCAGCTTTCCAATGTCCACAATGATGGGATATAGACTATCTGCCTGGATGGATTGCAGGCTTCTAGAAAAGCTATGGGCAGTAGTTGTGAACCTAATGGAATTAAGAAAGGAAGGACAGAGCCAATGTGGTGGTACAGCTCATAGGATAGGTACAGGCAGGAAGCACCCTGATCCCTAGAAATCCCTGGATAGGAATCTGGGGCAAAGTCATTTCCTGTCACCAAGTCAGTCGGAACTTGTGATGTGTGAGGCTGCACCCTGTGTTTGTGGTCACAGGTGGGGAGACACTGGTTGTTTGTGTTATACATGGTGACGTCAGATTCTTGTTCTTGTTATATTTTGACTGTCTCCCTCTGTGCTTCTCTTTGGACCTCAGTCTCTGCTGCTTCTTCCTTGGGCCTTACAGCAGATGCAAAGTCAGGCCAGTTCCACCCTGTGCAGGATGTGGAATCACACAGGGATTTTTAATGCCACGTATGGTCAGCATCTTACTAAGAATACACTCTTTCCAATTTTCTCTGGAAAACAACGTTCTTAACATGCATGTCTTAAAACTAGGAAAAATTACTTCCTAAAACTTTCCAAAGTTTCAATTGCATACTGTTTGTGTGAAATCACAATACTCATTGTGGCTGCAAGAAAAGGAAAGGGAGCAGTTTAACAACAGTAAGTTAACAGTGACGTTGCAAAGTTCTGGAAGAGGGCTGGAGAGATGGCTCTGCAGTTGAGTGCTTGCTGCTCTTGCAGAGGAAAGAGTTCACCTATAACCATGTGTAAGACCAGCTCCAGGGGATCCGAAGTCCTCTTCTGGCCTCCAAGCACACTTGCACACATGTGCATAGACCCATACCCATACGCATAATTTTTTTTAAAGTTCTGATTGACCCTTCTTGTGAATACTGGAACTAGAATCCAAGGATTACAATTTGGTGTTTGTGACCCTATTAGAACTTGACTCATCTGTTAGCTCAAGACAAAAACAAGGCATCCTCCTCATGTTTCTGGGCAGACTAAACTGAAAAGTAGACTCAATGAAGTGGCCTTTGTGTGTGCGCATGTATGTGTGGTACTTGGGCTAGGCAAGCCCTCCCCTACTGAGCTATATGACCCCCTTTCTTAGACAGGGTTTCCCTATAGCCCCAGCTGACCTGGAATTCAGGATGTAGACCAGGCTGTCTCACAGAAATCCAAGTGTTGTGATTAAAGGCATGCGCCATCACACCCAGCTTACCAGCTCTCTCTTTAGTTTTTAAAATTTTTATTATTTTTATTTTATGTGTATGAGTGTTTTGCCTGCATGTATGTAAGTGTACCACATGTGTGCAATGCTCCACAGAGGTCAGAAGAGGGTGCTGGATCCCCTGGAACTGGAGTTACAGATGGTTGTTAGCTACCATGTTGGTGCTGGGGATTGAACCTGGGTCTTCAGGAAGAACAGCAAGTGTTCTTAACCACTGACCATACATTTTGTTTGACACAGGGTCTCACTAAATTGACCAGGTTGACCTTGAACTCACTCTGTAGCCCATTCAGGCCTGGGACTTGCAATTTCCTTGCCAGCCTTCCAAGTATCTGGAATTATAGAGGCCTGTGCCACCAGGCCAGTCTGGCAAAATAGCCTTATTCATGTAAACTAACAAGCAAACTGAGATACACAATACAAAAGTCAAGTTAAGTACTTCAGCAATGAATGCAGGGGAAAACCCAGCCATTTAGGAAAGTAGTTAAGTCCCAGGCCCTTAAGATGGAAACTCAGAGACGGTCTTTCCAAGCTCTTCTCAAATTTATTGTGTATATCTAAGTAACTTTATAGAAATTCAGTTTTCAGCCACTCAGTTCCAAGGAGCCTTGGCTCATGAATCTACATTTTATTTTTATTTATTTATTTATTTATTATTAATGTATATGAGTGTACTGTCTGCGTATACGTAGGTGCACTCTTGTCATGTAATGCCTGTGGAGGTCACAAGAGGGTGTCCAGTCTCCTGGAACTGGAGTTATTAAAGGCTGTTAGCTGCCATGTGGGTGCTGGGAATCAAACCAGGGTCTGCTCAACCATGCCCAGCATGAATCTACATTTTAAAGCAAGTCTTCTCTTCTAGATAATTCCCATTGGCCTTCTCAAGTCTGTTCTCTACTCTTTCCATAACATTTAGGGGTTGCATCAACTGGGCCCCCCCCCAGTATCCTGGTGTCCAGCTGGATCCAGTGAGTATGAAACAGGAAATGAGAGCATGGGAGGAGAGGAAGGCTGGGCTACTAACCACCCCCACCCCAACACACACACCTTCCCTGCCAGGCAGATCCTCTATGAAAGGCTACATCTTCTACAGCACTCTCTAGGTTCCTCTAGCCTTCCTTTCTTCCTACCCCTTTCAGGCTCAAGGTGCCCAACACCAAAGGCATTCCCAGAATCAGAACCTCTAGGTGGGGCACTCGGAGCTCATGCTTAAGCTCTTCCAAGAGATTGGAATGTGTGGGATGAGAACGGCTGAGACCTGGAGCCCCTGTCCCTAGGCAGCAGTGCATCTGAGGCAGGCCCTTAAGTTCAGTGCGCCTAGCAAGACCTCCAGGTGATTTGTATTCATGTTAAACTCTGAGAGGCTCCATTCTCTATCAGCCCCTTCCTTTAAGACACAAGGAGCGAAATCTAGACAGAGGAAGCACTTGCCTGAGAATATACAAGGGCTGAACCCCAAGTCTTCCATCTGCTGCTTCTGCCATGAGTTACGCTGAAGTCACAGACTGGGGGTCTGAGATGGCCCTTGAGGTGCCAATGCAGAGGCAGGAAAAATAATCCCAGCAGAAGTGTGGGTATGATAATAAGGAATTCTTTAACAAGGCTATTCCAAAGGGTACATTACAACACACACACACACACACACACACACACACACATGCACACACCACACCACATATACCACACACCCACCCACATCATACACAACGTACACTCACCATACACACACCCACACACATATATCACACACACATACACATCACACACTTACCATACACATACCATATACACACACTGCACAGATACCACACACAATATACACATACCACACACAGCATACACACACATCACACACACAAAATATAAAACATATGCAATACACACACAACACACATATGCACCACACAAAACATACATACACAACACACATAACATATGCACACATACAACACACAACACATAACACAACACACACAGCATGTGCATACATATACAGCATGCACACACATATGCACACACACATGCACTCACACCCTGGATACATGAGACCTAAGGAGAAAGGAAATGTCTCTGGCCTCCCAGGAGCAGGTGTAAGCAGCAGCTGCTGAAAGAGGTCTCCCTGGGGGCATTAGTGGAAGGAGGGAGAATGGACCAGATGGTGTCAGCTCTTCCAGAGACTGTGTCCCAGGCGTCCCGGAGTAAGTTCTGCAACACTTGGTTTATTAGAAATGTGCTAACCTCATCAAGTAATTGGAGTGAGTCTTTGGGCAGGAAGTGACAAGTTCCTTTGATTCTTGATTCTCCGGTTTCCCAGACTCTGGCTTCCTATGAAGCACGCAGCCTCTCAGCAGACACTTCCCAAGGCAGACTGTTAGAATAGGGGCTGGAGAGGTGGCTCAGTTGTTCTTCCAGAGGACTTGGGTTTGATTCCCAGCACCCATGTGGCAGCTAACAACTGTAATTCCAGTTCTGGGAGATCCAACACCCTCTTCAGGTACCCTCTTCAGACCTCGGTGGGGCATTGCACACATGTGGTGCACTTGCATACATGGAGACAAAACACGCATATACATAAAATAAAAATAATAAATAAAGTATTTTTTAAAAAAGAATGCACAGAGTAAACCTTCCTCATATCCCTGTTCTTGAGTTTTCATCTCTAATGTTGTCTCTGGGTTTAGCCATATGCTTTTTCTTGGTCAGTATGATAGAAACAAATCTTCCACAAGCAGACATGAAAATGGCTTGCAAGTCTAGGTTTGCCCTCTGGGACCCAGAGAACAGCAGGTATGAAACCGTAAAACCCACCTCTTTCCTTCTCTCTTTCTTTCTCTTTCCTTCTCCCTTTCTTTCTCTCTTTCTCCCTTTCCTTCTCTTTCTTTCTTTCTTTCTTTCTTTCTTTCTTTCTTTCTTTCTTTCTTTCTTTCTTTCTTGCCTGCTTTCTCTCTCTTCTTTCTTTTTTAAATT
>NW_008353342.1:4876207-4879277 GCF_000622305.1 Nannospalax galili
GCTTTATTGTATCTCTGCTCCTTGCTGTCCAGCGCTCTGCTGATCCAGCTTTCTGGGACCCAATCTCCTGGTTCCAGTCTCTGACCTGATCTCCTGGTCCCAGTCTCTGACCTGATCTCCGGGTCCCAGTCTCTGACCTGATCTCCGGCTATTAAGAGAAGACTAGCATATTTATATACCATGGGGGTAGTGGTAAAAGCTTTTAGATACTTTGTGAGATATTCTATTTACATGTGGAAGTGGGTTTCTGCTAGTCTATTGTCTACCTGTAAAAACCACACACAGGAAGGCATGGTATGTATAGAGCCAAAGGCCATGTTTATGTCAAGGCATCTGTGGCGGCCACTTCAAAGGGAGAGACAGGAAAGATGCCAGAAAGCACCTTGCTATGAAAAGGAGCCCGCGGCACATTCCCCGAGCTGCATGAGCTGTCCGGTGTGAAGGGGCTTCGACTTTTGCATAACAGAGGTCTCCCAACAGAGTTACAGATGGTTGTCAGCCACCACGTGGGTGCTGGGAACTGAACCACGTCCTCTGCAAGAGCAGTGAGTGCTCCTAACCACTGAGCCATCTCTCCAGTTCCCTTTTCTTTAAACTTTTAAGAAATGTTCAATTTTTATATTATTTGTTATTTAACACATTTAATACTATATAGAGCTATTTTCCTGGTTTTTTAAAAATAGTTTTTATGTATTTAAAACATACACATATACAATATTTTGATGAAATCCACCCACCCCCTCAAGATCCTCCGCTTGCTCCCCCAGGACACACACACACACACACACACACACAGACACATACACACCCCTCTCACCTTCAGACACTCTTTTTTGTTTCTTTTTAATAATCCACTGAATCTAGTTACTGCAGCCTGCATGAGCATGGGCAACCTCCCAGCAGCCACATTCCTGAAGAAAAATGACTCTTCCTTCCCTAATAGCCACCAATTGCCAGTATCTCCTCAGCTAGAGGTGGAGCCTCATGAGTCCCTCCTCCATCCATGCTGGAATTATTGACTGGTTTGATTCTGTGCAGGCTGGTGCAGGTAACCACAGCTGCTGTGAGTCCATGAGTGCCACAGCCATGCCATGTCCACAGGCAGCATTTCCCAGCTCTCCTCCCGTCCTCTGCCTCTTACATTCTTTCCAAGTCCTCTTCTCTGATGTCACCTGAGCACTCGAGCGGGGCTGATAGAGATGATATAAACTCCTCATTTAGGACTTAGCATTCAAAGTCACTTATTCTCAGCACTTTGACCAGTTAAGGGTCTCTGCACTGACTGCTGCTGCCCACTGTAAAAAGAAGCTTCTCTGGCCAAAGTTGAAAGCAGCAGTAATCTATAAACACATAAACACAAATATTTAAAAGTATCTTTTGAAATGTATATTTATTGTGTGTGTGTGTGTGCGTATGTGTACATGCACACGAGCATGGGTGCATATGTGTATGGGGGAGGTATATGTGTGCCACTGCATGAGTGTGGAAGTCAGAGGACAACTTGCAGGAGTTGATGTTGAGTTAATGCTCCCTAGGGAGACACAAACGTTTACATTTCAAGAAAGGTTTAGGCATAAATATGTATATGCACACTTGTGAATAAGCAGGATGGTTTGGGGGTCTTCAACTCTGTCTTCTTTTTCTTCCCCCACCTCTGTTTTCATGCCCCTCCAGTATCTCCAGCACTCATTTCCATTCACTGAGGTGTACCTTTTCATGTACACCCTGGTTCACCTATCCATACATGCCATGGGACACGGACATTTGACAAAAATGGACTTTTACTATATATTCACTGCTCTGTGAATTTGCTTTCTTTAACTCACCAATTTTTACATCCATGAATACAGATGTAACGGTTCCTTCCAATGGCTTTTGATGTTTACAGGTCAACATGCAAGTCATTCTATTTTTAACACCCACCACCATACATAGTGCTGGCAGAGACATGCTGTGGCCTCCAGGTGGTTTCAGCATTGCAGGCAGGACTGCTGAGAGGGAAGGTGGATCTTAGATTTTGGTTGTGTAATAAACCACAGCAAAATTAGTGGCTCAAACCAACAACCATTTGATTTCGCTTATGGTCAACTGGGTAGTTCTGCTCTGGGCTATTGTTCTGATATCTGCTGGGCCCTCTTGTGTGGTTTTGGTTAGCTGCCTGTGTAAATGACCTCACTCAACAGGGGTCGGGGGGTGAGGGGTATCCAGAGAGCAGAGGGTGCCTTCGGCTTTGATGCTTGTCTCCACAGGTGCTCCTCCTCCAGCCGATGCCCACCTCAGAAGAAGCTACCAGACCTGTTCAGCTGTCATGAATCTGCAGTGGAAAGGAGTCCACAAAGGCCACCAAAGCCTCCATGGTTCTCTGAGTTCTCTGTGATGTGGGGCGCTGGGTCCTGGGATTCATCCTGCATGTTCCCCTGCTGGGGAGACAAGAATGTTCCCCTCATGGTTCATGGTTGTGCTCCACACAGGCCTGTGGGGTCTCCAGCCCTGTTGTTGCCTGCCCTGTCACCCTCAGAGAAAGTGCTCAGCTGAAGCAGCAGATCCAGTCTGTCCCTCAGTCTACTGAAAGTCCTGTGTCCTGGCTCCTCCTTAAGGCTGTCATTGCTAAAGTCTGTTAGTGTGTCCTATTTTCAGTGGTTTTCTATTATAAAATAGTGTAATATGGAAAAAATGTGGTATATATAGAGTCACAAAGAAGAGGAATTTATGAGGGACATAGAGGGGAAAAGAGAAAGGAAGGGAGAAACGGGTAATAAAGAGCAGCAGCCGGGCTGTGCGCAAAACGCTTGACAATACGTGCAAATGTCGCAATTAAATGCCTTTGTACAACTAATATATTTTGATAAGAATATAAAAAGATGGGGCTGGAGAGATGGCTCAGTGGTTAAGAGTAATGACTGCTCTTGCAGAGGACTTGGGTTCGAGTCCCAGCACCCACATGGAGGCTATGAACTGTCCTTAACTCCAGTTCCAAGGGAATCCGAAGCCCTCTTCTGACCTCCGCAGCATTGCACGACATGGGTGCACTCACATACATGCAGGCAATACACTTGTACACATAAAATAA
>NW_008353342.1:4880424-4928717 GCF_000622305.1 Nannospalax galili
GCCAGGTAGGATTTCAAACTCCAAAGCAATTCCTGAGTTGGTGCAGGAAAGAGATGGTAGACTATGAAACTTGGGGAATTTCAGAGAAAATGTGTATCAATCTACTTAATTAACAACTGAGATATTTTGTATGCTTTTAAAGTGCCAGACATCCTGCCAAAGCCTTATTTCTCTTTTGCAGTGCTAGGGGCTGATCTCAAGTCTTCACACATGCTATGCAAGTCACTGAGCTATGTGTTCAGCCCTGTTCTCAGCTTCTCAAATGGATCCTTTAATTCCACACTTTTTAGAAATGAATATACGTGTACTGTTTCCATTAAGAGGAAATACAGTTGGAAGGTCACCTGCTCAAGGTCACAGAGTCGGGGAAGGGGTTGAACACAAGATGCACACAGAGCTCAAGCTGTGCGTGACTGTCCTGTAGAGCTGAATCCTACCAACATGTAGGGCTGAATAGGATAAATGGTCCTCTGAGTCCGAAGGTCATGGTCTTGCTAAGCACTCACTTGTGAAACAGTTTCTGGCATGTGTATCCCATTCACTTTCCAAATGTGTTGGGATGCTGAGGGCTGGAGAGTCTCTTGATTACAGGGACTAGGGATGCTGGTGTGGTACCCTGGGGGCATTGTTTACTCATCTTTTCCAGGGCAGTGAGGAAGCAACACCTGGCTAGGAGCCACTTCCCAAGGCAGAGAAGAAAAAGAGGATAATCACAGGAAGATACTGGAATTTTGGAACAGCTGTGACTGACTGTAAGGAAGGCACAGGGTTGCCTAGTACAGTGGAGGCTCCTCCTGTCCTCAGTTCTTGGCATTATTTAAGTTCTGTCCTCAGTTCTCCTGCCCTCAGTTCTTGGCATTATTTGGGATCACTTTATTTATTTATTTATTTATTTATTTATTTATTTATTTATTCAGTTAGTTGTTTTTAAATTTATGTATTTTTGGAGGATTTTTGTTGTTGTTGTTTGTTTGTTCTAGATAGGGTCTCATTAAGTTGCCCAGGTTTGCCTTTTAGACTTACTATGTAGCCCAGGCTAGCCCTGAAGTCTCTACAATTTCTTCTGCCTCATTGTTCCCAGTGGTAAGATTATAGGTACCACCATACCTAGCCTGGAGTACTTTATTCTAATCTCTTTTGGGCGGCAGGTTGGTGCCAAGGATGAAACCCAAGGCCTAGTGTGTACTAAGCAAGTCCTCTACCACTGAGCTACATCCTCAGACTTATTCAAATGTCTTTGCTCATTCGGCTACAGTCTTGCTAAACATGACCATGAAAGCTGACCACCATGGGATGGTCCTGCAGGGATGGCAAGGCTCAGATCCCACTCTGCAAACCTACCCTTGTCTTGACTTATTTAGCACCATCATGCTTGTTCAAACTGTGGCTCAATAATTCTATTGGTAGTTTATATTGTCAATTCTATCTATGGGATGAAGTGCCTTAAGAAGTTTCATTGAGCTGGGTGTGGTGGCACAGTCCTTTAATACCAGCATACTGGAGACAGAGGCTGTTGGGTCTCTGTGAGATCAAGGCCAGCTTGGTCTACATATCGAGCTCTAGGCCAGCTGGGACTACAGGGAGACCCTATCTCAAAACAAACAAACAAACAAACAAACAAACAACAAAAGTTTCATTGTTAGTGGAAGGATGGAAAAAAGACACTTGGGAGAAGAGACAGGAATTTCTGCCTGGGGTAGAGACTGCAGGACTGGAGGCAGAGGTCAGTGCAAAGGTCTAGGCAGGGATGTGTTCAGCAGCCCAAGAGCCAGGGAGGAAAGCTACAGACAGTGAGAAAAACATCTCAGAGGCTCCCCTGCAGAACAGCAGCACAGCCCTAAACCCTAGGGCCTCCCTGTGATGTAAGCACATTGAGCAGTTGCCTAGCCACACCTCTTGGCACTTCCTATCCCAGGGGACAGACCAGATCTCAGGAGCCAAGAATTAAGGAGAAGTAAAGAGATACGCACTTCCCAGTAGAGCTGGGAGCCTACAGTTATAACAGAGATGGACCAGACCTGAGGGAAAGATAGAGAGAGGAATGGAGAGAGGGAGAGAAGAGAGAGAAGGAAGGAGGGAGGAAGGAAAAGAGAGAGAGAAAAAGAGAAAGGAAAAGAGAGAAAGGAAGGAAGGAAGGAAGGAGGGAGGGAGGGAGGGAGTGAGTGACAAGTAGCTTCAGCTTCTGGTTTTATTTTGTTATCATAGGATGACTTCAAGGGCAAAGGGCCATTTTAATCTATATAGAAATTTCTGGAGTTTCTTAGTTATAGAAGTTAGCTGTTGACACAGCTGTTGACCCAAGGAACACATAATTGAGAGGGAAAGAAAAGACATGACTATTGTAAAAGTCAGAATGTAAGTCATTTGGCACTTTAAGGATTCAGAGGAAGAAAAATGTCCTGACAGGGCAGTCAGAAAAGGCTTCCCGAAGGAAGGAAGGAACTGGGTTTCTGCTGAGCCTGGAAGCTCATATGGTTTAATAGAAAGAGGTGCACAAAGAAACGGATTAACCTGAGAAAGTATTCAGAAACAGGGAAGGGGTGTAGTACGATTTGATTTCTGTATAGGAAGTCAGGGGACTTGTATCTCCAGCCCTCCCAGTGCACCTGCATGTGACCCATATTCTCTGCATAAATAAATCCGTGCTCTGCTAAATGGGTCAGAGCTGGTTTAGGTTGCTTGCAACAGGTTCACTGTAGGAAAGGGCTGGCAAGATGACTCAATGTGTAAAGGCCAAGTCTGAAGATCTGAGTTTCCAGGACCTACGTGTTGGAAGGAGAAAACAGTCCCATAAGCTGTTCTCTGACTTTCACATGTGAGCCATGGCATGTGTGCACCCTACACACACAATAAATTAATAAAATGAAATTTAAAACAATTTTAGATCTGTCTGTGGCGACACACACCTTTAATCCCAGCACTTGGGAGGCAGAGGCAGGCAGATCTCTGTGAGTTCCAGGCCAGCAAGGGCCACAACAGAGACCCTGTTTCAAAAAAATAAAAGAATAAAACAAGTTTTTTAAAAGAATGCTGTAGGAGGCAGTTACAGGAAATTTCGTTGCCAATAGACCATTAACAATCACAGGTGTGATAATAATAATTATGTTTTGGAACATGAAGGCCCTTACTAGGTACTGGGAATACAGCAGGAGAATGCAACGAAAGCTCCTTCCCTCTGAGTTTATTGATGAGTCATTTCTACCCTCCAGATGAGGAAACTGGGTAGTAGAGATGTCATCAAACCTGCCCAAACTCACTTATCTTGAAAGTGACAGGGCCAGAATTGGAGGCCAAGAAGCCCCAGATTCACGGCTCTGTGCTATGTCATGTATGGGCATAGGTGGATGTTTCTAGAAAGACAGAACCAATGAATGGTCACACATCAGTCTGAGGGCATATAAGATCCACTTTATTCCCAAAAATACTTAGGAGTGGTTGATTTATATTTTTAATTTTTAAAAATTAATGTTATTGTGTATATATGATGTAAGGGGGGTATGTGTGGAGGTCAGAGGACAACCTTGTGAAGTCGGTTTTCTCTTTCCACTTTTATGTGAGTTCTGACGATTGAACTAAGGCTTACATGGCAAGTATGTTTACCTGCTGTGTTATGTTGCCAGCCTGAGGTTGATTTTTAAAAATACATATAGCTAGATATGGGTGTGGTGGCATATGCCCTATGACCCTAACACTCAGAATGCTGAGGCAAGAGAACCTTGAGTTTAAGACAACCTGGGCTATGTAGCAAGTCCTTATCTTACAAAAAAACCTTTATATATATATATATATAAAATTTGGGTCAGCAGTATGGCTGTGCTCAATGGGTGAAGTCATTTACCACCAAGCCTACAGACCCAAGTTTGATCTCTGCGACTCACATGGTGGAAGAGAGAGCTGAATCTCCCAAGAGTTGTTTCCTGACCTTTGCAACACACACACACACACACACACACACACACACACACACACACACACACACAATGAACTATTTTATAAATATTGAATATATCTTCGAATGCATTTATATTTTAATACATATATTTAAGTGAAAAAACATAATACAGCCTTTTTTCTCATTAAAAAACATTTTGTGTCAAGTGCCATCAAGAATAGGAAAAAACAATCTTCAGAAAGGGAAAAACATCTGCAAATCATGTATCCAAAAAGGGTTTAATACTATAAAATACAAAGAGTTCTTGAAACTCAATAACAAAAATACAACACAATTTAAAACTGAGCAAATGGGGCTGGAGGGATGGCTCAGTGTGTTAAAAGAGATTCCTACTGAAACATGAGAGCCAGGGTTTGGGTCCTAGCACCCATGCCAAAAGCCAGGCATGACTGTAACCCCAGGGCTATGGGGAGCAGTAACAAGAGGTTCTCTGGGGCTTGCTGGTTGCCAGTCTAGCTCCAAGTTCAGTTGAAAGCCTATCTCAAGAGAATAAGGTGGAGAGTGATAGGGCAGGACACTCAACATCTTCCTGTCTCTGCATGTACAGGCACAAATTTGTGTACCTGTACACACACACACACACACACACACACACAAAAGAGAAAGAGAAAGGAAGGGGCAAAAATGAGCAAAGGATTTGAACAGGTCTCCAAAGAACCTATACAAATAACCAAGAATCACACATGTTGATGGTCAATGCCATTGGTCATAAGGAAAATGTAAATCACAACTTCCAAGAGAAGCTATTCTCACCCACTAGAGTGACTAAAAGAAAGCCACAGTGTTGGAGAGGGGTAAAGAAACTGTAGCCATTTTATACTGCAGGGGAGTTTAAGGAGCTAGGCCTCTGGCAGGTCCTCAGAAGTTAGAGTTTCCATTAAGTTAGCAATTCCAGTCCTACCCAGACATAAGAGCAGCCTGCTTAAACCTGTCCCACTCACAACACTGTCTCACCTGAGGAATTTGTACATGACACCAGGTATATAGGAACATAAAACAAGTATATAAGCCAAGCATTTACTGATAATAAATCACTACAATTTTAAATTTAATTTAATTTTATTATTTATTTTTTATTATTTTATGTGTATGAGTATTATGCATACATGTATCTAAGTGCATCCATGTTGTGCAGTGCTTGTGGAGATCAGCAGAGGCTGCTTTCAGCATTTTGATATGTAAAACATGCATACACACATTCATTCACTATCTTGGGTGGAAGGTAAGGGGTCCTGAGGGATTAAGGTCATATGCCTAGGTCATAAGAAGAGGGTATCAGATCACCTGGAACTAGAGTTACAGACAGTTGTTAGCTGCCATGTGGGTGGGTGCTCTTATCCACTGAATCATCTCTCCAACCCTACAATTTGTGTGTGTGTGTGTGTGTGTGTGTGTGAGAGAGAGAGAGAGAGAGAGAGAGAGAGAGAGAGAGAGTTTATTGCCTGCATGTGTGTAGGTACACCCATTTGTACAATGCCCAAGGAGGTCAGAAAAGGGTGTTGGGTCCTCTGAAAGTGGAGTTATGGACAGTTGTTAGCCACTATGTGGGTGTGGGAATCAAACCTGGATCCTCTGCAAGAGCTCCACTGAGCCATCTTTCTGGCCCACAATTTTTATTTTAAATCCAGGCTTTGGTTTATATATACTGCTACAATTTATTAAAGATGAAAGCAGATTTGCATACTAATGAGATAGATGGATTTGTTTATTTTTACATAAAGAGTTAAATCTTGGCTATGTGGCTTCAGGATGTAGAGCTTCTTCAACATTTTTCAGATTTGATCAATATTTTGATTTCATAATTGTCAATGTTGAGAACACTGTTTTGCATAAATACATAGTACAACATGGCACAGTTATATTTATGACTATTTCAGAAATTATTGGGAATTCTGTCCTAATCCCAAGCTAAAATTCATTAATATATTTTTTAAAATGAAACAAATTGGCAACTGAAAGGAAAATAGTGATCAATTGGAAGTTTATAATGTAAATGAGCTCGCAGAGCTAGGTGCTTTTCTTGTGACCTGGGCATATGACCTTAATCCCTAAGGACCCCTCACCTTCCACTGAAGATAGTGAATGAATGTGTGTATGCATGTTTTATATATAAAAATACTGAAAGCAGCCTGCTTCTCTGATTGAAAACTGAGAGAAATTGAGAAATGTCTGTTTGCTGTTGTGTGTGATATTCTAGGTCTAAGGTTCAAAGGGCAAGATTGTCTGATAAAATAAGGGTGACTCCTGATTTCTACTTCCCCATTTCATGCTGGAGATACTGTTTCAGTAAAGAATGAGCAAAGCCCTGGCTTTGAAGCACAGTTCCAAGAGATATCTGACTGCTAAGAGTCAGGCTGTATTCCTGTAATGTGGCATAGAAACACCACAGTTGGTGGTTGGGTTTTTTGTTTGTTTGTGAAGTAAGATGAAAGCTGGGTTTCTCTGAGTAGAACACACAGAAGAGAGAGCTGGCGTTAGGAAACCAATGCATAGTCCAACCTTGGACCTGAGCAAGCATGACTCCATCGAATAAGGAATCTGTCTTGGGAACCAGTTGGGAAGACATGGGCTGTTCAATTGAGGCCCTGAGCCAGGACCTGGGTTCAAGTGGAGCGCTAGAAGGAACTTTTCTTTGTAGGTATTAAGAAGGAGAAGGAGCTGAGGGCAGAACAGTTTGAAACCCAAAGGGCAGGCAGTCAAGTGAAAACTTTTCCAGGTAGCAACTGTGGCCTAGTTCTGGGGAGCAGCTCAGACCTAGGTCTGGGTTATTCTGGGGATTCAAGCCCCACCTAGCCCCTGTCCTCCATGTCAGGCCCCATGATCCTCCAAGTGAGGTATATAGACCCAAGGCCAGTGGAGACCTAAGTCTGCTGCACCCAGTACTGAGAGAGAGCTTAGTCATTAGGAAGGTCAAAGCTCCCCCACCCCAAGGAGGTCCCTTTCTGTCACTGCTGCTCCTAGAGAGTTTTTGGGGGGTGTGTGTGTGCAAGTTTCCTGCAGGAAAAGGAAACTTGTGGCTGGAGAGAGGTTGGCTCTAGAGACTCCAAAGATGACATTTGAAGTGATAATCAAGAGAGCACAGTGGTGGGGGGACAAAGGACACAGGTAAAGGGGGCAAGGACACCTTGGGGAGCACCATTGGAGAGGACAAGAAAGAGAGCTAGAAAATATCTCAGCAAGGGACTGGAGAAGGAGGTAGAAGAGGTTGGGGAGTAAGCAGGGGTGTGCTATGTAAAAAGGAGACCCTGGACCTGCAAGACAGTTCAGTGGGTCAAAGTGCCTGCCACTAAGCCTGAAGGCCAACCAGCTTGACAACCTGAGTTTGATCCCTGGGGCCCCCATAACAGGAGAAAGAAAGGGAGAGAGGGAGGAAGGGAAGGAGACTCTGCAAGGAAATTAAGTTTCAGCTCTGAGTGCTGAGCGATCAAGGGAGAAAAGGCTGGGAAACCTGGCTTTTGGATATCCTGGGCTCACCCTCAAAAGGACAGTTTTCACAAAGCAGGGAAGTAAGAAAGTGATGAAAAGGAATAAAATAGAGAGTTGTAGCCGGGCGTGGTGGTGCACGCCTTTAATCCCAGCACTCGGGAGGCAGAGACAGGCAGATCTTTGTGAGTTCAAGGCCAGCCTGGTCTACATAGTGAGTCCCAGGCCAGCTGGGCTATAGGGAGACCCTGTCTCAAAAAAACAAAAAAACAAAACAAAACCCCAAAACAGAGTTGTTTGAGGAAAAGATCGTTTTAGTTTGAGTTACCTCCCAAGCAGAGCGTGAGAAAAGGATTTGAGTGACTGGCAGGGATGAGCAAATGACCACTGTGGGTGGTGAAGGCTCTGGCTCACCAGAGAAACTTCACAGTGTGGAATATGCCTTAGAGTTGTCTCAAGGGGTGAAGAAGGTAGTGCTTATCCACCAATCCTCCACCCCAGGTCACATGTGGAGAGTTGCTCCTGGAGCTCAGGACAGGCTCTCAGAGAAGGTTTGTGCTAGGAGAACTTGACTGGAGATGACCTCCGTAGTTGGCAGGGTGTGAGCATGCGTGCACATGTCTATGTGGGGCAGGGTCTTAGGTGAAGCAGTCAGGGTTGGTTCCAGGATAAGGGAATGGGGCAGCTTGGTGTCCTGGCCCATTACTGGGTGAGGAGAGAGCATGTGGCTGGTACCAAGAGTACAGAGCAATTGTGGGCCTTCTGCTTATATAAGCAAAACATCTACAGATGTGTAGGAGAGGAAAACAGGGAAAAAAGGCAGGTGATCATCACCACCAGATTTTCTTTCTGGCTCCACTGAAATCCCATGATTTGAGGGAAAAGGGAAGGTTGAGGGAAAGCTTCACTTTGAAATTACCAGAGAAGGATCCTAGGGAAAGTTAGAATCCACGGTTATAGTTTCTGGAACCAGAAACTTTAGAGATTTCCTTTTCTTTTCCCTCTCCTCCTCCTTTTCCTCCTCTTCCTCCTCCTCTTCCTCCTCTTCCTCCTCCTCTTTACTTCTCCTTCTCCTCGTCGTCGTCGTCGTCGTCCTCCTCCTCCTCCTCTTCCTCCTCCTCCTCCTCCTCCCTCTCCTCCTTCTACTTCCCCTCTTCCTCCTCCTCGCTGCAGAGGTCAGAAGAGGGTGTTGGATTCCCCTGCCTCTTTGCTGTTGGCTCTCCTCCTCCTCCTCCTCCCTCTCCTCCTCCTCCCTCTCCTCCTCCCTCTCCTCCTTCTACTTCCCCTCTTCCTCCTCCTCTTCCTTTCTTTTTGACCTGTGTCACTTGGAAAACAGAACAGAACCCCAAGCATTATGATTCTCAGCTGCCTGCCACTATCAATAAGCTTTGGCGACTCAAAGACACATCCTAGTGATGCCCCCTGCTGGTCGCTTCAACAAGCCCTTACGCATTGTGAATGATTCACTCTGGCTCACTTGGGATCTTCAGGAGGAAGAGCACCCCCACCCCAGATGTTGCTCAGAGAAACAGTCCCCAGTGTGTGGAAAGATCTCCATAGGTAACTTTATCTACACAGACGTGGTCACAATTCAACAGCCCAAGCAGAGGACGGGATTGCTTCTTTCTGGACCCTCTGAGGATGTTTGTGGGGGCCAGCCAAGACTGAGATGCCTGTCCCATCTTACCCATCCTATGACACTGGGACAAATGTCTGCACGTTTTTTTCAGGATTCTGAACTCAAGCTGCAGGAGGTACTCTGGTTTGAGGAACCTGGCTGAAGTCCAGGTAAGAGGGTCAGAATCACATCAGTTCTTATTAATACACAATGCACAGAATACAAGGTCAAACACATTGTTCTCTGCAGTCAATTTGTGAGCTTAGAAAAAAAAATCTGTTCAGGGCTGTTAGATAGCTCAGCAGGTAAAGGTACCTGGCATCAAGCTTTGGGACCTGAGTTTGAACTCAAGGACCCACATGGTAGAGAAAATAAACTCTCTCAAGTTGTCCTCAGACCCCCAAATGCCCATGGTGGGCACAGTCACACACCCCCACACAAACACACAAATTAAAATAAATTTTAAAGTTTTTAAAAATCTGTCAAATTTAACATAATTCTTTAACATAATGCTTTACTCCTTTCCCTGAGCCCCTGCCGCAGCGATTACAGAACAGCCTGTCATCTTTCTTGTTTACTGACTTTAATTGACTTGGCTTCAATGTCCTAGGGTTTTTTTCCCCCTTCTTGTATTCTTCATTTGTCCTTCCCAAATAGCCAACATTTTAGTCAAATGAGTTTTTGATCATAGCTCACAACCATCTCATTGTGTTTTATTATCATTTGCTTTAATAATATCAGAATGAAACATAAAGAGGGCACATTAGAACCCTTTTGTCCCAAGTCAAGGGGAGCAGGATAACAGCCCCACATGAGGCCTCAGCATCTTGTAGGAGATTGTACGGGATGCAGGATAGTGGACAAAGCTAGAAGCCAAGAGGCACGTAACATCAACAAGTTGTAAGACATGGGTTGGCCTCAGTTTTTCAGTGTGTACCTGTCAAGTGAGGGGACTGGATTAGATATCCTCAAATAGCTACACTTTTTAAGTGGCAAATATATCATTGAGTGATTGTTATGTGATTTCTGTTGTCCTAGCATAGTTTTAAATTTTATAACTGACAGGGATGGAGAGATGGCTCAGTGGTTAAGAGCACTGACTGTTCTTGCAGAGACCCCGGTTTGATTCCCAGGACCCACATGGTGGCTAACAACCATCCATAACTCCAATTCCAAGGATCTGATGCTTTCTTCTGCCCCGCAATCATTGCACCACAAAGGTGCACTTACATACATGCAAGGAGCACACTCATGCACAAAAAAATAAAAATAAAATTAAATATTTTTATAGATAATTTTTTATTGAGCTTTTAAAATTTCATACAACCTTTCCCACTCAAATCCAAATAATTTTTAAATATATTTTTATGTATTAGTTTCATTTTATGAGTGTATGAGTGTATTGCCTGCATGTATGTGAGTGCACTCATGTCATGCAATGCTGCAGAGGTCAGAAGAGGGTGTTGGATTCCCCTGGAACTGGAGTTAAGGACGCTTTGTAGCCACCATGTGGGTGTTGGGAATTGAATCCGGGTCCTCTGCAGAGCAGTCAGTGCTCTTAATCCCTGAGCCACCTCTCCAGTCCCTCAAATAAAATATTTTTTAAAATTTATATTGAGAGTTGTTGAGCATGTTTGTGGAGTGTGCCATTTCAGTACAGAGATGTGCTGTGCGATGATCAGATTCAGTTGGCTGGCATCTTCACTGGCTCATTCATCATTTCTTTATGTTGGGGATATTAAAAATCCTCTCCACTAGCCATTTTTAATTGTTTCATCTTTTTCACCCATTATTTCCCACTGTCCTCCAGAACTTGAAGTTATTCCTCTTATACAACTACAATGCCATTTCTTCCGATTTGGAAAAAGGTAAAGCAACAGTCTGTTTAGAGGGAAAGCACTGTAAAGCATCACTGGAACAATAAATGCCATTTTCTCCAATGAAAGAAACCTAGTCTGAGCATCAACTTGCAATACAAATTGATCAGGGAATGACTAACTTTCCGCTAAAAAGTTATTTTAAAAATCCGTATTTGCCTGTTGACTGAGGTATCTCCCTGTCTGTGTCTTCTTACATTTGAAAGTTAATTCAATTGTTAAAAAAACTTTTGTTACATGCTTGGAACATTTCTTAACTGATTTTTGCTAGGCAAACTTAAAATGTAAATTTAAAAATGAACTTTAGGGCTGGTCTATATGTAAATACACTTTCACATTATTTCTGGGCTTTGCGCCTTATGGAATATGTATGTATTTTGCCAATGGTGAGATGAGCTTTTGCTGTTGGAATAATAAAGTCACTCAACAGTAATTCACTGCTGTTAGACAAAACATTTTGCTGTAAATAATGTAACGAGGCTAGATATTTCTTTTTCTAATATTTTATTTATTATTTTTATTTTATGTGTATTCGTGTATTGCCTGCATGTAGGTAAGTGCACCCGTTTCATGCAATGCCCATGGAGGACAGAAGAGGCTGTCAGATCCCCTGGGACTGGAGTTACGGACAGCTGTTAGCTGCCATGTGGGTGCTGGGATTTGAACCGTGGGTGCTGGGATTCGAACCTGGGTCTTCTGTAAGAACAACCAGCGTTCTTAACCACTGAGCCATCTCTCCAGCCCCTGAGGCTAGATATTTCTATATCTAATCTGTTGTGAATGTACATTACATTATCATTATAACATTATTATGTGACTAAAACAAGTATCCTTCACAGAAAAGATATTCTTAGATTTAGACTCTCTGTATGCACCATGAGATTCATTCTGTTTGTAACAGATGATGCTCTTACAATACATGCATATAATGCTGCATAAACAAGATCTGACAAGTGAAACACCATGAGATATTAGAAATTTTGTATGGTTTTCAGATCATTTTGTTTATTTGTTTTTATATTACGTGTATAAGTGTTATGCTTGCATGCATTTAAGTGAACCTGTGTTATGCAGTGCCAGCAGAGGACAGAAGAGGGCATCAGGTCCCTTGGAACTGGAGTTACGGATGGTTGTTAGCCACCATGTGGGTACTTGGTTCAAACCCTTGTGCAAGAACAGCCAGTGCTCTTTACTGATGAGCCATCTCTCCAACCTGGTTTTCAGATACATTTTAAATGAATATACACTGATTACATCTATAAATACTATCTATGGTTTGCCTAGAGTATAGACATAATTTTTTTTTTCTTTTTGAGACAGGGTCTCCTTGTAGCCCCAGCTGTCCTGGAACTCATTATGTAGGCCAGGCTGGCCTCGAACTCACAAAGATCCGCCTGCCTCTGCCTCCCAAGTGCTGGGATTAAAGGTGTGCACCACCAAGCCAGGCATAGATATAACTTTTTAAAGATTTTTCTTTGTTTTATGTGTATGAGTGTTTGCCTGCATGGATGTAAGTGCACCACAAGCATCTAGGTGCCACAGAGGCATCAGATCTCCTGGAACTGGAGTTGCAGACAATTGTGAGTCACCATGTGGGTGCTGGGAACAGAACCTGGGTCCTCTGCAAGAGCAGCAAGTGCTGTTAACTGCTGAGCCATCTCTCCAGCCCCAGTACTATCCAGTTGTAAAAAATACCATTTGTGCAGCCTACTAATAAAACCCTGGTCCACTTTTGTCTGCTGTGCCAGAAAAAGTGTTTTGTTACTGTGTCTGTGAGATGCACTTGTACATCAGAAAATGAGTCTGTGCTATTACTGTGCCCTAAACTAAGGGGTCTAAAATTTTGTTTTTCTTAATACTATAGATTTATTATCCTACATAGCCAAAGAGTCTAAATTTTACCTCAAAAGTAGTGGTTGAGTTAAAAAGTAAAGGACTTCTGTGTCGTACCTCAGAGTAGTGATGCTACTTGTTGATGGTGCTTCCAGAATAATCAAGGCCAGGAGGTTATGAAGAAATGGCTCTTAAATACGGCTACCTCACACTAAATAAATGTCTTCTAACCTTGGTTCTTGCTTACATTCCACTCATGGTACATGTTTGTTTCAGTCACAGGCATATTTGGAAGGACTGGCACAAGTGACTTCACTTCTGTTGTTGGCTTTTGAGACAGGGTCTCACTATGAAGCCCAAGCTACCCTCAAACTCATGATTGTCTTGTTTCAGCACCACAAGTGTGGAGATTGTAGGCAAGCATTACCACCCACCTTGTCCCTGGGCAAAATTCCCTGAAGCTATTGCTAATTAACCATTTGGTGCTTTGGTCTCACCTCCCATAGAATGAGATGAGTCCTTGTAGGTCTGATCTGATCCTAGGGTAGCACACATCAAGAAGTTAGGGCCTGGGACTGGAGAGATGGCTCAGTGTTAAAGAGCACTGGCTGTTCTTGCAGAAGACCCGGGTTTGAATCCAGTACCCATATGGTAGCTAACAACAGTCCATAACTTCAGTTCCAGGGGATCCAGCACCCTCTTCTGTCTTCTGCAGGTACTGCGTGACATGAGTGCACTTACACACATGCAGGCAATACACTCATACACATAAAATAAAAATTTAAAAATAAAAAAGAAGTGACCAATTTTTAGTGATTAAGAGGTCTAGAAAGAGCATCTCTTAACTCACACCTGTCTTGAGGAGAACATAAATACAGGCCTGGGAAAGGTTAGCACTACTAACAATTCTGGCTTGGACCACATTAGCTTGGTAAAGTATTCTAAACTTTGCACCTTAGACCATGTGATGGCTGATGCTGGTTGTCAACTTGACACACCTGGGAAGAGGGAACCTCAACTGAGGAATTTCCTCCATTGGACTGGCTAGTGGACATGTCTGCGGGTCATTTTATTAATTTCTAATTGATATAAGAGGGCCCAGGCCATTGCAGGCAGAGCTATCCCTAAGCAGATGGGCCCAAGCTGTGTAAGCAAACTAGAACAGAAGGCTTAATCAATAAACAGAGACAAAAATACATTTAACATATAGGGAGGCTGCAGTGTACAGCATCAGTACACAGAACTACACAGAAATCCTTAGTTTATTAATTCAGGTTCTACTTCTGAAGGGAAACAGAATCTTGTGTTCAGTAGGATATTGCTAGGTTTATAGTTTTTGGGGAAAAAAAAACCAATATTTTAGACCTCTTAGAAGTTTAGGGAACAGAGGTAGTGACCACAAACACACTCACTTTTTGATATATCAGTGTATTTCATAGATACAATAGCAGGTCTGTAATCTCAACACTCAGGAGGCCAAGGCAGGAGAATCACAAGTTTAAGGCTAACTGGGCTTTATAGAGATATTCTGTCTCAGCTCTACCACCCTCCCACTCCTAAAAAAGAACAGAGGGAAGGGGGGAGAGGGAGAGAGAGAGAGAGAGAGAGTGAGAGAGAGAGAGAGAGAGAGAGAGATTCCTTGCCTCCTTTGCCCTGTGAGGACTCAACAAGAAAATGGAGCATCTGTGTGCCAGGCTCACCAGACCCCAAGCATGCTGGCACCTTGATCTCAGACTTCCAGACAACCAGCACTGTGAGCAATCCATTTGTGTTGTTTACAGGCTATCTGCCTATGGTTATTTTGTTAGAGCAGCTTTTTTTGGGGAGGAGGTCTTTTTGAGAGAGGGTCTCCCTGTAGCCCCAGCTGTCCTGGAACTCACTATGTAGACCAGGCTGGCCTTGAACGCACAGAGATCTGCTGGCCTCTGCCTCCTGAATGCTGGGATTAAAGGCGTGCACCACCACACCTGGCTACAGCAGCCTTTTAAAACAATTTCCTTGTCCTGCAGGCTCCCCTTCCTCCCTTAACATACAAAGGACCTGTTGTGCTCCTTTTGACACATTTGAACTTTTTCAGGCTGTGGCCCTTCCTCATTTTAAAAAAAATTGAGTTGACCTGGACTGACATGAATTTAAATGTGTCTGTATTTGTTCTTATCAAATAAATATACCAACATCAGTTTGGACTTTGGGAGAAACATTTATAGCTTAGTCCTGGAAAGGAAACAACTGTTTCCCACAAAGTGAGGGAAGGCTCACCCATGTCAAATGCTCTCAGGATCTCAGGAATGCAGTGACATACACACAGAACATGATTACTACTATGTGGTTATATTTGGTTACTTGCTCATTTATCCAACAAACGTTTGTTTCAGTTAAGTCTGGAGATACCAAGTCAGGTCCGAGAGACAAGAGGCACTGGCCGCATGCAGCAGATGGCCCTAGAGAGACCAGCAAAGAACCAATAGGCTTGCTGCAGATGTTATTCGTCAAAGGTTTCCACCACGTGAAAAGGAGCTTGTTGCACCAGTTAAGAGTAATCTGGGGGTCAGTGAGTGAGGGGGAGGGAGAAAAAGAAAAGAGAATAGCTGGAGGCCCAGAGGCCAGGAAGGTCTCTGTGTTTGAGGAACAGCTAGTATGGTACCTGACCACACAGGGATTACAGTAGGGAATGATGGGAAATGAGTGGGAGGAGGAAGAGAGAGGAGCTGCTCATGAATGGACTGTATTCTGCTCAGTGTTTGTTCACTACACTAAGTAGTGTAGTGAATGGGATGGCTCAGCACTAAAGGGTCTTGTTGCACAAGCCTGAAAACCCGAGTTCTGTCTCTTGAGCCCATTTAAAATATTGCCATCAGGGGTGCCCAGTTTTTTAAAAAAAATTTTAATTTTTAAAAAATTTTATTGCATGTGTATGAGTGTTATGCCTGCCTGTGACATGTATGTAAATGTACCTGTGTCGTGTGATGCCCATGGAGGACAAAAGAGGGTGTCAGAACCCCTGAAACTGGAGTTATGGACAGTTGTTAACCACCCTGTGGGTGCTGGGAAGAACCCAGATCTTCTGCAAGAGCAATCAGTGCTCTTGACCACTGAGCCATCTCTCCAGCCCCTTGTTTTTTTGTTTTTTGTTTTTAATTTTTTTTATTTGGAGTGTGATAGATGCTGGTGGAGGCTGATGAGGGCAGCATAACACCTGAAGCTGGAATTTCTAGGCTTTGTGAGCTGTCTGATGTGAGTGCTTGGGAACTGCACTCAGATCCTCTGGAAAAGCAGCAAGCACTCTTAACCGTTGAGCCATCTAGCTCCTGGTGCTCATGTTTTATTAAAAATAGAATGTTTTTTATTGTGTGTAGCCATATTTTCCAGAAACTGGGAATCTATTGTGACATTAAATGTGAGCGTTGCTAGAAATGACAACATATTTGGAAGTGTGCTGGACACTGACAGCCTGGGGTGTGAGCCCCAACTAGAAACGCCTTTCCTCTTTGTGCACCAGGGCCTTTCTAAAGCTGCAGGCATTTAAAAAAGCCACACACTTGAATTTACCATTTTTGTGATATCCACATTATTTATAACTGCAATAGTTTGGGTTCCTTAGAGGTGGACAGTCATATTTCTAAACTCGTAAGAAATAAAATTTCCTAGTTATTAATTCAACAAGAATTAACAGTGCCAGATACTATTCTAGGTATCTGGAATAATACAGATTAATAACACAGCAGTGAACAAAATAAATTTCTTATTCACATGGAGTCCACAACTGGTATGAGAAACTTGGAATTAAGTGAAATAACTGTGTTAACATTTATGTAAATAAACATGTTGATCAGTGGGACATGATCAGTGCATTAGGAAAAATGGTAAATCATGAAGGTGTGAGGAGGTGTCAGGGTACAGGGGATTGGATTTTGAATCTGATTATGTAGAGATTTAAATTTAAAATTCAATGGTTAGGGCAGGTATTTTAAGGCCACATTCAAGCAGGTTTGAAAGGATTCTGATATGGAGAGAACAGTAAGTGCAAGGGCCCTTACTTGGGTAGAAACATGCTGTCCTAGTTTTCTTTCTGCTGCTATGATAAACACCATAACAAAAGGCAATTTGGGGAGGAACAGGGTTATTTAAGCTTACTGGTTACTGTCCATCATTGAAAGAGGCCAAGGCAATCACTTAAGGCAGGAACCTGGAGGCAGGAACTGAAGCAGAGGCCATGGAGAAATGCTGCTGACTGGCTCGCTCCTCTGGCTTGCTCACCTATCTTTTTTATACGGCTCAGGTCTACCTGCCCAGGGAAGGCACTACCTACAAGGCTGGGCCTTCATCAATCAGCAATCAAGAAAATGTCCTCAGTAGACATGCCCATAGGCCAATCTGATGGAGGAAATTCCTCAATTGAAGTTCCCTCTTCCTAGGTGTGTCAAGTTAGCAACCAAGATCAGCCCATAAGTCCACCCCTTGTCAACTTGACACAAAAGCACATCACTGTTAAACCATAACTTTTCTTTGTCCTGAAGATCCCATCCTGAAGATCCCATGTGAATATCATGATATAAAATGTAGTTCAACTTTAAAAGTCCACAGTCTTTTAAAATTCTAACACTTGAGAAGTCCAAGTTCTATTTTAACAATCCAAAGTCTCTTAAGTGTGTGATTTGTAAAATCAAAAATAAATTATATGCTTTTTTCGTTTCAAGAAAGAAGAGTCAGGGCACAGTTATAATCAAATCAAAGCAGAGCTAAAATCAGTATAAAATAAAAGCTCAATATCTGACATCTGGGACTCACTCATGATCTGGTCTTCAAAGGGCTTAGGGCATCCCACTTGTCTGGCTCTGCTTTCAGCAGTGCACACAGCTTGTCTTGTAGGCTCAGGCTGGCTCCATTGCACAGCTGCTGCTGTCCTTGGTGGATGTGATGTCCCACAGTCCTGGTACCTCCAGTATGCTGGAGTCTCCACAACAACTAAGGCTGCACCTTCACCAATGACCTCTCCTGGCCTCTCTCCAGGAATTCTGACCCTGACACATGATTCTAAGCCTTAGCTTCTTTCCATGACTCCTTCAGTTCTGAAGCTTTCATGCTGCTAAACCAGTACCCTGTGAGAGACTCTTACACATTACTGAGTTCAGCTGCCCACTTGAGATGCATCCTTGGCCCTCTCCAGATCACAGCTTCTGTGTGCTGCTGGCCTTGAGAAAAATACTTGGCAAAAGATTTCACGTCAGTGATGTTGTCTATCATTAATCACAGTTGAATTTTTTAGCCCCAGCTAACCAGTAAAGAATAGAAAGTTTCACTTCCACAGATTCTTAATAGAAAACATCACATAAACAGCCCTGACAGAGTCTTTGGTTCCCTCCAAAACTTCATAAGCGAGGCCTCCATTGTCTGTGTTTCTCTCAATATTCTTATCTTCCACACTCCCACAGAACAGCCCACTAAGCACTGAACACCCAGTGGCTTTTCCAGTCCAAAGTTCCAAATACTTCCATAATCTTCCCCCAAAGCAACGTGGTTAGGTCCATCACAGAAAGACCCCACTCCTGGTATCAACTTCTGTCCTAATTTGCTTTCCATTGTTTCTGTGGTGATAAACACCACAACCAAAATCAAGCTGGGGAGGAAAAGGTTTATTACATCTTAAAGAGTGCAGTCCATCACTGAGGGACTGAGGGCAGACACTCAAGGCAGAAGTCTAGAGGCAGGAACTGAAGCAGAGGCTATGGAGGAAAGCTGCTTACTGGCTTGCTCCCTCTGGCTTGCTCAGCTACTTTTCTAATACAGTCCAGGTCCACCTGCTCAGGAACGGCACCACCCACAGTGGGTATGAGACGAACACTTGGATTCCTGCATCAATTATCAATTAAGAAAATGCCTCAAAGACATGTCCAAGGGCCAATCTGATGGAGGAAATTCTTCAGCTGAGGTTCCCTCTTCCCAGGTGTGTCATATTGACACCAAAAGGCCATGACCCATGCTTCATGGGACTGAGGTCTGGGGAATGACAAGGACCCCAGTGTGCCCCCAGTCTAGTGAATGCCACAGAGCACTAAGTGAGCCAGAATACTAGACTCTTCTGCTCTGGGCTGCTTTGGCTGACTGGTGCCTGGGTCTTGGCAAGGGCATGTCTTTTAAGGTTTCTGCCCCATGCCTGTTGGATGGCAGGCTGATTGTGGAGAGTCAAAGCTTCATGGCTTCATCTTCTCTTGCCCTCTTTCATCTTCTTATAAGCAAGCCTAGGCTTCACAGCAGCTACATTTCTCAGCAGCAAGAACACAAGTCTAACATTCAAGCATTTCATAAACCTCAGCAATGTTAAAGTGGACAAATTTGCCAATATTAAAGTGGACAAAGTCAATCACAGTGAGTATCCAGCACTGGTATGGGAGGGGAAGGCACTAGGCATGAATGTGAGCAGTATCTTCATGGCTGTTGTTATCATCCATTCCACCTCAGCCCATGCTATTAACACAACCCTGGCCAGACTCAATGCTCACTAACTAGACAGTGTTCACTGTTAGCAGTCACTGACTTCCATTCCCATTCTCTGTTATTTAATGAATTGGATTCTCTTGAGTCCAAGTATTGTTCTCTCATACCTTTAGATTTATTTGTTTTTATGTGTTTGTATGTATGTATATGTGTATATGTATGTGTATATGTATGTGTACATGTGTGCAGGTATCTGAAGGCAAGAAGAGTGTTGGGTCTCCTGGATCTGGAGTTAGAGGTGGTTGTGAGATGCCCCACATAGATGCCTGGAACTGAACTAGGGTCCTCTGTAAGAGCAACAGGTGCTCTTAACCCTTAACTGCTGAGCCATCTATCAGCCCCTTCTTGTGCCTTTAAATAAAATAAATAGAATAGTTTTAGATTTACAGAAGATTTAGATTTTCAGACTAGTTTTGGATTTACAGAAAAACTGAGTACAGAGTTCCCATATACCCCTCACCCACCTTAGCACCCACAGCTACCCACTCACAACACCCTGCACTCTGCAGAGCACACCACTTGTCAGTTGATGAACCCACCTTGATATCTCATTGTGGCCCAGTGTCCATAGTTCATTCTGTGGGTTTGGACAGTATAATGACCCCCATGGTGGGGTCACACGCAATTGCTTCACTGCCCTCTTTTGACGATGATGTCTTCCAGAATGCTGCCCATTTGTGCTGTCATCCTTCAAGTCCAAGCAGGACGATTTCTCCTAGGAGGTCTTCTTGATGCTCTCATTGTACTGACTGTAAACTGCGGCCCTGAGCACAGCACCATTGACTGTACAATATCATCTTAAGTGCTTCTTTTCATAGCCAGCCCCCTAGTCTGGGAATTGCAGGTCACTCCCAAGTTAGGAGATCTGGAAGTCGCAAGTGCGCATCGCCATGTCTAACATATAATATATAAGTGCCTGGCAGGCACCTGAGATCTGGTCAGCTTCTGTTGTCACTGCTCATTTTTCTCCCAAGAGTAAAAATGGTCCATAAACTGCAATAATGACAGAGGGAGAAGGTTTGCAGAGCAGTGAAGCTGCTCTGGGCAGGCATGGGCAAGGGAAAGCAACAGCAGGAGAAATCAGGGGTGCTCCTTGCTCTTGGCATCATTTTTTGGCCATGTCTGTCTGAAGAAGAAATAAAACACCTGTTGCAATGGTTGGCCCAGAAAGGCAGGCCTTGGTAGCTATGTTTCTTTTTAAACTATGTCTGCAATAATTGTTGGTGCCACTAGATGGCAGACTTTTAGCCTACAAGCTATCCGATTTAAGCAAAAACAGTATTTACTGGCTCTCTCCAATTATGTTATGCAGTGACTTTTACTGTGTCAAAGAAATATAAATCTATTTGGGTCCCAGGTGACAGTGGTTGTAAATATGTTGACAGCAAAGAGTCCGTTAGGTAGAACTGAGGCAATGTTTCTTATGAAAATTAATTAAGCATATTGAATATTAAATTTCTAGTTAAGTTGTGATGTTCTCAGCACTCACTGGTGAGAAGGGTGTGTGTGTGTGTGTGTGTGTGTGTGTGTGTGTGTGTGTGTACACCATGCACCTTGTCAAGCACAGATCACTTAGTTACCGTTCCCCAAAATTTCAAAGTACAGTAGTAATACCAGCAAGCTTTCTTTCTTTCTTTCTTTCTTTCTTTCTTTCTTTCTTTCTTTCTTTCTTTCTTTCTTTCTTTCTTTCTTTCTTTCTTTCTTTCTCCTAATCACACTCCTACACAATTTCTCATTCTTCCTCAAACCCAAGCATAAAAACTATTTTCTCAGGGTCTTTAGGTCTTTATTTTTACAGTGCCTTTTGTCTCACAAAACTTGGATTAACTAAGTTTTCTATGGTTTTCTCTTGTTAAATGTCCTTTTGCTTTTTTGAGACAGAGTCTTCCTGTAGCCCCAGTTTGCCTGGAACTTGCTATGTAGACCAGGCTGGCCTTGATCTCACAGAGATCTTCCTCCTGCCTCTGCCTCCTAAGTGCTGGGATTAAAGGCGTGTACCATCACACAAATTTTATTTATTTTTTTTATTTTACATGCATGCGTGTATTGCCTGCATGTAAGTAAGTGCACCCCGTGTCGTGCAACGCCCACGGGAGTCAGAAGAGGCTGTCGGATCCCCTGGGACTGGAGTTATGGACAGTTGTTAGCTGCCATGTGGGTGCTGGGATTCAAACCCGGGTCTTTTGCAAGAACAACCAGTGTTCTTGACACCCTAACCATCTCTCCAGCCCCCCAGCAAGCTTTTTCAAAAAATTGAGTCAAAGCTCAGTTTGTGGCAAATATTGGCTGACAACATTGACTGATCACTTATTATATGCCAGTTATTGTGCTAAGACTCTTCATAACTCTACGGTAAGTTGATGTTATTATTTTTCAAGTTAGTATTATTTTTAAAATCACAAGTTTGAGCCAGGCATGGTGGCACATGCCTTTAACCCCAGCACTTGAGAGGCAGAGGCAGAGGTGCTGTAGGGTCAAGACCAGCCTGGTCTACATAGAGAGTTCCAGACACTGTCTCAAAAACAAAAATTATTTGGAAAATTAATGTAATTTCTGTACTAAGAACAAAGGAGGAAATTATATAATTAGCTCAGTAGGCACATTAAAGTTTCCAACAAAATTCTATACCCATTCAAAATAAAAACTCAGGGACTGGAGAGGTAGCTCAGCAGTTAAGAGTACTGGCTGCTCTTGCAGAGCAAGTACCCACACGGCAATTAACAACTGTCTGTAACTCCAGTTCCAGGGGATCTGACACCCTCTTCTGGCCTCTGTAGACACTGTATGACATGGATGCACTCACATACATGCAGGTATAACACTCATACACATAAAATAATAAAAATAAATTTTAAAAAATTTAATTAAAAAAAAAACAACAAATAGAAGAAACTTTTAAAATTTGATGAAGGATATATGATTGTGTCCTCGTTACTTTCTATTGTTGTGAGAAAAGACCAACCAAAACCAACTTGGGGAAGAAATTGCACATCCTGATCACGGTTCATCATTGAGGGAAGCCAAGGCAGGAACTCAGGGCAGGAACCTAGAGGCAGGAGCTGAAGCACAGACCATGGAGGAATGCTCTTACTGGCTTGCTTCCCTGGCCTGTGCTCAGCCTGCTTTCTTATACAGCCCTGGACTACTTGCCCCAGGGTGCCACTGCCACACTGGAGTGGGCACCCCACAGCACTCAACAATCAAGAAAATCCACAGGCCAATCCAATACAGAAAATTCCACAATTGAAGTTCCCTCTTCCCAGGTGTATCAAATTGACAACTGACACTATCCAGCACAGGTGGTTTACTTTAAGTGTCAGTTTGACATAACTTAGAATCACCTGGAAAGAGAGTCTCAAAGACTGATGTCTACATTGAGTTGGCCTGTGGGCATGCATGTGGGGGGTTGTCTTAATGTAAGTTAACTGATGTGGGAAGGCCCAGCCCAGTGTCACCATTCCCTAGTCTCTGTTAAAACTTGTTATTTTCTAATTTTTCTTTTAAATGATCACCATCCTAATACATATGAGATGGCACCTCTCAAGGGGTTTTGATTTGTATCACCTTAATAATTAGTAATACCGAGTAACTTTTCACATTTATTGACTGTTTGTATGCCTTCTTTGAGAAACACGTATTCAAGTCCTTTGTCCATTTTCAATTTTTTTTTTTTTTTTGGTCCTTTTGAGCCAGGGTCTCCCTGTAGCCCTAGCTGGCCTGGAACTCACTATGTAGACCAGGCTGGCCTTGAGCTCACAGAGATCTGCCTGCTTCTGCCTCCCAAGTGTTGGGATTAAAGGTGTGCACCACCTCACCTGGCATTTTTTTAATTAAAAAAATTTTATTTATTATTTTTATTTTTATGTGTATGAGTTCATTGTCTGCATGTGTCTAAGTGCACCTGTGTCATGCAATGCCTGCAGAGGTCAGAAGAGAGTGTTGAATTACCCTGGAACTGTAGCTATGGATGGTTGTTAGCTGCCATGTGAGTGCTGGGACTCAAACCCAGGTCCTCTGCAAGAGCATTCAGTGTTCTTAACTGTTGAGCCATCTCTCCAGCCCCTTGTTTTCAAGTTTAAAATTTACTTCTTTTAGAGTTTCATGCAATGTATTTTGATCATATTACTGCCTCTCCCAGATTGTCCCAGAGTCACGTCCACCTCCCCATCCAACCACCACCTACCTTCATGGGTTTTGTTTTTGTTTTTGTTTTTCCATCCAGTCCAATTTGTGTTGCCCAAATATTTTAAAAGTGATACCAGTCCTGGAGTTTGGTTGACCCAACAGGGACCACATCCTTATTGAAAACTGACTCTTCCTCTCCTAGCAGCTATCATATGACAACAGGTCCTTGCTTAGGGATGGTGCTTCATGTCCTTCTCCTTCCCCCAATCAGTTTCCTTTTGATTTTTCCTTTTGTTTTAAATTGGGCTCTTTGTTTTGTTGAGTTCTGAGAGTTCTTTACTTTCATTTCCTTTTTGGTTTGAGACAAAGGCCTGGGGATACTCCCTCTAACCAACAAGCTTCTTTTTCCAACAGATTATTTCAAACCAGTTCAGGTAAGACTGGAGGCCAGACCTGGACAGCTCGTCCTTTGAAGCCATGAACTTATCATCCTTCTTTTGTTTAAGTTGACCAGTCCAAAATTAGGGGAGAAGAAACCACTAAAATCCTAAAAACCCTGGGTTGGTCGGGGTGGGGGGTTGTCGGGGGGTGCTTAGTTTTTTGATTTCCAAATCCCCTTTCCACTTGTGGAAAGCTTTTCTCTCTGGATGAATGATATATGGATATGGATCTTCATCTTTCAATAAAAGTTTGTTTGCCTGTTGCTCTCCACTGGTCTGAGTGAGATTTTTCCTTTTGTTTTATTCTTTAACTGGCTGAGAAAGCAAACCCAACCCCTAAACAGTGAGTATCCTTCATCCTGTTCCAGGAACAATATGGACTGCATTGAATCTGTGCATCATTTTGGGTGGTAGAGACATTTTAACAATCTCAAATCTTCCATTTTATGAACATGAAAAGGGTTTCTATTGATATTTATCTTGTTTAATTTCTTTTAGTGATTTTAAAAGACATTTTTAGGCACTGGAGAGATGGCTCAGTGGTTAGGTTAAGAGCACTGACTGCTCTTGCGGAGGACCCAGCTTTGATTCCCAGCACTCACATGGCAGCTTACAACTGTCCTTAACTCCAGTTCCAGGGGACCTGATACCCTCTTCTGACCTCCATGGGCATTGCATGACATGGGTGCACTTGCAAACATGCAAGCAATACACTCATACATATAAAATAAAAATAAGTAAAATATTTAAAAAGATGTTTAAGTGTATATGCCATTGGTTAAGCTTTCGGTCTTTTGCAAAAGCAGCCAGTACCCTTAACTGCTGAGCCATCTCTCCAGCTTCTTGTTTTTATTTTTTTGAGACAGGGTCTCACTATATATCTGACTGGCTTGGAACTTGCTGTGTAGACTAGGCTGACCTCTAAATCAGAGATCTGTCTAGCCTCCCAAATGCTGAGATTAAGGGCATGCTCCACCACACCCAGCTTATGTGTTGATATGTTCATTTTATATCCTATAACCTGGAGTGCATTTATGAGTTTTAACAATTTTTAAAAATATTTCAGTTATTTTTTTTATGTGTATGAGTGTATTGCCTGCACGTATGTGAGTGCACCCATGTCATGCAATGCTGCGGAGATCAGAAGAGGGCTTCGGATTCCCCTGGACCTGGAGTTAAAGATGGTTCGTAGCTGCCATGTGGGTGCTGGGAATCAAACCCGGGTCCTCTGCAAGAGCAGTCAGTGCTCTCAACCGCTGAGCCATCTCTCCAGCCCCCAGAGTTTTAACAATTTTTATGGAATCTTTCCTATATTATAAATGTATAAGATCATGTTACTGTAGACAAATATCATTTTACTTCTCCCTCTGAAATTTGGGTATTTTTTATTACATTTATGTGTTTATTTGTGTGTGGGTGCAAATGTCACAGTAAGAGGACGACTGGGAATTAATTCTTTCCTTCCACCACTTAGGTCTTGGGGATGGAATTCAGGTCATTATGCTTGGTGGTAAGTGCCTTCTGCTTAGCCATCTTGCCAGCCCTGAATGCCTTTTTTCCCTATTTCTTGCTTAATTTCTCTGACTAGGACTTCCAGCGCTATGTTGAGCACAGGTGGGTAAAGGTAGCCTTGCTGCTAGACTTAAAGGAAAAGCCTTCAGTCTTTCATCCTTGACTGTGGGCTTTTCATATGGCCTATACTGTGTTGAGTAGCTGCCTTCTTCTCACAGCTGTTCAATGCTTTGTGGTGATAGGCTGCTGAATTTCTCAAGTGTTCTTTCTTCATTTTAGAGGTCAGTGAAGCATGGTGGCAACACCTTTAATACCAGCACTCAGGAGGCAGAGGTAGGTAGATCTCTCTAAGTTAGAGGCCAGCATGGTCTATATGGTGAGTTTCAGGCCAGCTAGAGCTATATATTGAGACTGTCTCAACAGCCGCCCCTGCTCAAACAAACAAACAAACAAAAAAAAAAAAAAAAAAAAAAAAAAAAAAAAAAAAAAAAACAAAAATATTTTTTTCCCCAAATTTAGACATCATTATGTGTTCTTCTGGTTTATTCTGTTTATACAGTATATTAACTTGACTGATTTTTAAAAATTATTATCAGTAGTGTGTATGAGATGTGTGTATGTGAGTGTGGGTGCATCTGTGCCATGGCCCATGTGTGGAGGTCAGAAGATAACTCCTAGGAGTCAGTTCTCTTCTTCTACCATGTGGAGGCTGTCTCTCTTGCCTCTGCCATGTTGCAGACTCCAGGCTAGCTGGCCTGCAAGCTTCCAGGCAATTCTCCTGTCTCCGCTTCCATCTCACGGTGATGGGATTACAGATGCGCACCAACACATCAGGTTTTTTAAAGTGGGATGCTGTAAAGCCAACTTCTCCCCTAGGAGACCTGCGTGTGCTCTCTCGGCTCCCAGACCCACACAGTCCTAATGCCCAACTGACACTATGCATTCCATTCAGGCTTTTGTATAAAGTTTATGAAGTATGAAAGAAAGTTACTTACAAAGCACACATTCAAGGGCTCTTTCCCCTACATCTTGACTGAGCTTTTTGAGATCCACCACCGCCAGAGCCCCACAAGCTTCCCGGCTCCCTTTGCATCTGTCCTTAGACCCTCCCCTTCATTCAACTGAAGTTGACCGATTAGGTGGGAGAAGTGGCTGTCTCTCCATCTGTCTACGAGGTCTCTTAGGGTTCAGACTTTCAGTTGCTACTGGTTCATTCAGAGGGCATGCCTATCCAACACTCCACCCCTTCCTCTGGCTCTCACAATCTTTCTGCCAATCTTCCACAAGAATTCCTGAGCCTTGGAGAGGGTGACATTTGCAGGATGATCTTTCTTTTATTGTGTCAAAAGATATGAAACTCCTGGGCCTCCCCATCATCTGTTTTCAAGATGTGGCTGTTGATCCATCTCTGGTGTCTCCCTTACTATAAAGACAATTGAAAAGAAGCAGACACATCTAAATAAACATGGGTGTAAGTGCAAATGCCTAGAAGATACCCCAGCAGGTGTACCATATTTATCGAACAGAGAACTTTCACCAGCTTCCCCACTGGGGCCTTCAGCCTTCCCTGACACAGGGGGTTGGCCTGGTCTACAGCACTAAATATGTGTCCCACCCCTAGGAGTGAGCCTTATCTAATTAGAAATTTGTCGGTTGTACATATGTTAGTCAAGCCATTATTGCACCAGCAAGCATTGCTTGGCATGTCAATAGTGTGCAGCATCGGGGGTGGGAATCCATTGTTGAGCAGAATTATAGGGGATCCTTCTCCCCCAAATATCTGCATAGCGCCTTCTGGCACTATGAAAGCCATCCATCCAGTTGCAGGGAGTTTTCAACTTAGTCTCAACTCTGTCTCTCCTCCTATGCTCACATCATTCAGTGTCTTCAGCAACATGGTCTTACTGACCTTTCCTGTTGTACAGCCAACATTAGTGGCAATAACCTTGGTTAATTTGAGAACCTCTAGGATCTCTCTGGCCAACAGCTCATGGGGGGCAACCAACCCCTGGTACTGTAATTCTTACTTAACAATTGTACAGTTTTGGGAGCTTTTGTTTTTATTTTTATATAGGATTAGACTGTTGTAGACTTTTCCCAACCATTCTGGTTGGTATCACCTGGGTCTTACCCAACCATAAAGCTTCTAAGAATCTTACAGCTATAGTTGGCCTTTGTTTCTTCAGGTGTATTTGATATCTCTCAAATGGATTTCATATCTGTAAAACACTCAGAGGTTAATATTATATATATTAAATCAAACATAGACAAGGTCTAACATAGCATGGAAAGGTTTTATCCATTTGTATTAATTGTTTTCTCAACAGATCTCTGTTGGGTACCACAGCACGGATAAGAGGCATTAACTTGGTTAGTTTTTACTATCTTTAGTTATCCCTTTGGATCATTCCACATTTGGAGGATTTTACATGAACCTCTCTGTGTCTTTTTATTCTTTGATAAACTCATGGGTGTTGTCTTAAGTTGCCTGGTTCTTCACTGGGCTAAGGAGGCAGAGGGTCCCTCTTGTTCCTGTTGCACCTTGTCAGGCAGGCTCTGGGTCTGTCTCCTGGCTGTGACCATATCTGTCATCTCTCCATTGACCATATCTGACTGCTGGGGAAGGCCCTGGTGGGAAAAACTGCCTCCACTCCTTGTATAGCCTTTCTCAGGAGAGAAATGTACCTGGTTAATCTTTGGAATTCCTTAACCACCCCTGGGAGAGTTTTTATCTTTTGTATGCCTTTTGTGAACTGTTCTTCAGGTTTTAAAGCCTTCCAGAGACTCCTTAGTACAGAATTTGGCTTTTTGTCAATTTTTTCTCTAGGAACTTGGGCTAGACATAAATCTTGCCACATTTGTCTTTGAGTAACCCAAATGGACCTCTTTTTTTGCCTTGTCCTTTTATGTCTTTTGTACATTGCCCATTTTATTTATTTATTTTTATTTATTATTTTTATTTTATGTGTTTGAGTGTATTGCCTGCATGTAGGTAAGCGCACCCATGTCGTGCAATGCCTGCGGAGGACAGAAGAGGCCATTGGCTCCTCTGGAACTGCAGTTACGGACAGTTGTTAGTTGCCATGTGGGTGCTGGGATTTGAACCAGGGTCTTCTATAAGAACAACCAGTGTTCTTAACCACTGAGCCATCTCTCCAGCCCCCGTCCCATTATTTTACAGACATGTTTTTCATGCTGGTTTGAGTCACTTAGATCTACCAAAGCCTCTCTTACTTTAAAAAGATCCTGTCCCATTAAGGGACTTAGTAAAACCATTAACACTCCAATTCTCAAGGTTCCTGTCAAATTAAGCTTTACTTTATAGCTCTGGTGAACACACAGTCCTATTTGGCCCAGCAAACTGGGCATCATATATTGCTTTCTTTTTACCTAGTTCTCTGAGTAATGCCTGTTCATCTTTTATGGTCCTCCAGTCCCTGCTAACCATGGGAGCCTCCATTCGTGATGACCAAGTGTGCTGGATAGCTTTAGTGTCAACTTGACACACCTGGGTTGAGGGAGCCTCAATTGGAGAATTGCCTCCATTGGACTGGCCTGTGGCCATGTCTGAGGGGCATCTTCTTGATGAGTGATGTGGGAGGGCCCAGACCACTGTGGGTGGTGCCACCCCTGGGCAGGTGGGCCTGTGTTGCATAAGAAAGCAGGCTGAGCAGGGGCCAAGGGAGCAAGCCAGTAAGCAGTATTCCTCCATGGCCTGTGCTCCAGCTCCTGCCTCCAGGTTCCTGCCCTGAGTTCCTACCTTGGGCTCCCTGATGAACTGCAACCTGGGAGTTGTAAGCTGAATAAACCCTTTCCTCCCCAAGTTGGTATTGGTCAGAGTGTTTTGTCACAGCAATGAAGAAACAAACTAGGACACCAAGTATCTTTAATGCCTCATAAAAGCCATTGCATTAGGGACTGCTCTCTCCTGTATTGGCCTAGGTTAAACAGCCCATATCTCAAGGACAGATGGGTGGTTATATAACAGAGCTGTGATGCTTCTGAAGGACTTAAACTAATATTATTTGCTCCCATGTCCCATATCCTCACCAGCCATGTGCTTGTTTACTGTGCTTGTTTGAAAGTTTTCCCTAGTTTTAACAGCTCCAGTATGGAGTATTTTCTGCTGGCTATAGTATTGTCAAGGCTTTTATCAGCATGTTGAAACATGACTTTTTTCTCTTTTTGCATTAAAGGCTGAATCTGAGAGGCAGCTTTAGCTATTTTTATTTCTAGATCATTCCCTTTCTCAGTACTATTTTTCCTTTCCCATGGGTCTCTGAACTCCTGGTTCTAGGATGATCCTTGTATCACAGATCTAACCTGGGCTTTCTTTTCTTTTCAGTCCCCTAGCCTTAAAGCAAGTTAAAATCTCCCATTCCCTTTCTTGCTCATGTGGTTTACCTGCCAGTTCTGAGGCCAGTACTGAATTCCCCAGTAGCTCCTCCCTAGTCTTTTCAGTCTACCCTTGGGCTATTGCCCCCGTCTTTTATTATGCAAATAAATGGTCAGGCAGCCTCAGCAGCCACTTTTTTTCTTTTTTGATTTCCATTTTGTTTCCAAGGATTGTACTATTTTTTCTACACTTTCCACAGTCCTTAAAGAATTTTCACACACGCATGGTAGCAACCCCCATCACTCAAGCAACTGTGCTGTTTTATGCCATTTACTAGATGGTGGCTACCTGGGGATTTCCCCCATTGAATTTGTCCGTGTCTGTGTAGGTGGCTTCATTTTAGTAACATATTTTATTATCCTTTGCATAATCCATATAATCCATGTGACTGCTGCTAACCCCATTAAGCTTATGGGGATTGTCCACACTCTCCCCTCACCCAACTTTGTTTCTGCCTTTCTCCCTATCAGACACATCCCCATTGCTCTTCCCAAACTCCTGTGGTTTGTTATATCCTGCATATCTAGCTGAATTACGCCAGTTTATAATGCCAAATTCTCCCCGAGAGATCTGCATGCACTGGCTTGGGTCCCAGGCCCATGCTGTCCTAATGCCTGACTGACAAAGCTGACATTCTGCATTCCATTTGGGTTTTTGTGTAAAGTTTATGATGTCCAAAAGAAAGTTACTTATAAAGGCATACATTCATGGGCTCTTTCTCCTACATGAGCTTTTTGACATCTGCCAGCACCAGCACCCCAACAAGATGGCAACTTCTTGCTGCTTCCCAACTTCCTTTCTGTCTGTTCTTAGACCCTCTCCCTCATGCAATTGAAGCTGACTGATTGGGTGGGAGGGGTGACTATCTTTCTCTCTGTCGGCCAGGTCTCTTGGGGTTCAGACTTTCAGCTGCTACTGGTTTGTTCAGAGGACATACCTAGATGTAGGGAGTGAACTCAGGTTGTCAGACTCTTGCCAGTCCTTGGTTGATTTTTTTTTTTTTTTTTGTCTGCTGAAGTATCCTGGCCTTCCAGGAATAAATTCCACTTGACCATGGTATAGAGTTCTTTTAATGAGCTGTTGGATTCTATTTGCTAATATTTTCTTGAGGATTTTTACATCAATAGAAACAAGGACATGGGTATATGGTTTTCTTTCCTTATAGTGCTCAGGTCTGGCTTTGAAATAGTGTTGATATTGGTTTCACAAGATAAGTTAAAAAATGTTCTCTTCAGCTTTTTTGGAAGAGTTAGAACTTGGCATTAGTTCTTTAAATGTCAGGTGGGATTCTCAGTGAAGCCTTCTGGTCCTGGGTTATTTTTGTTGGAAGTTCTGTATATTAATGTGGCATTCTGCAGTTACAGGTCTGTTCCAATTTCCACTTCTTTGTGATCCAATCTTAGTAGGCTACATGCTTCTGGGATTTTCTTTCAGTTGGATTATCTAATCTGCTAGCACACAATGGTTCATTGCCCTACATGAGGACATCTTTTTGTTTCTGTTTTGAATTATTTGAGGCCTCTCTGTTTTTCACTTCATCAATTTACCTAATTTTAAAATCATTTTTGTCAGTTTTGCAGATCATTTCAAGGGTCCAATTCAGTTTTATCAAATTTCTCCTACTGTTTGCTTTGTTTATCACTGCCCCGATATTTATTTCTTCTTTCTCCCACTGACTTTGGTTTTGGTTTGCTCTTTGTCAAATCCCTGAAGGTGTAAAGCTAGGCTGTTGGCTGCATTCTTTCTGGATGGAGCTGACCTTTGGCACAGCCCTATCATCTCTACATCCCAGGAGACTGTGTTGTAGTTTCATTGTCATCTGCCTGCTGTTTTCTAATTTTCCTTGTGATTTGCTACTTGGCCCAATCATTGTTCAGTAATGTGTTTCCATTTATTTGTGGATTTTTCCAGATTTACCTGCTATTAATTTTTACTTTCTGTTTTGATTAGAAAAGATGCTTTATATGATTTCAATATCTTTAAATGTATTAAAATTATTTTGTAGTCAAATGTGGTCTATTCTGGGGAATCATCCAAATGCCCTTGAGAAAAAGAAAGCTATATTCTGCTTTTTTGTTTTGATGTGTTGTTTAATGTCCATCAGGCCTGATTAGTATACTTGTCAATCAAATTCTCTGTTTCCTTATTGATTTTCTGTCTGGTTGTCCTACCAGTTGGTGGTATTGTTTTGGGGTGTGTATGTGCGTGCGTACGTGTGTGTGTGTGTGTGTGTGCTATTGTGTGTGCATGTACATGAGTGAACCTCGGTCCTTGTACTTATAAGGCAAGTACTTTACTCTGATTATCTCTCAAGGTAACATTATTGTTTTTATTTTATAGATTTAGAGGGAGGCAAAGAGACATAGTAGATTGGGCAAGGTCATTGCTGTTCAGTATGAACTTAGCACTTTGAATTAGGACTCAGTTCCAGGTCTCATTTCTTCAAAGGCCTTGCACTAAACCATCAGGAAAAGAACTCTTCCTGTGAGCCATATTCGGATCTTGCCATTATTCCTACCCAGATACCTACCAGCTAAGATTCAGCAATTGCCAAATACAACACGCACACATGTGCACACACGCTGCATATATTTCTTTCTAATTTTTTTCTGCTCCAATCAATACCAGCAGCTGATTCTAGATTCTTATCCACTTTCTCACTATCTCCTGTCTCTCATCTATTCCAACTGTGCAACAAGCTGCCTCAAACCCAGCAGGTTTGATTACCTACATGGGGTTCTGCTGGCATGCCTGATTCCCACCAGGTGTGGGGCCATGGCTGGAGCTGGAAGTCTCCTTTGCTGGTATGTGAGATGACTAGTCTGGGGTGACCAGAAACCTTGGGCTTTCTTCAGAAGTGACTCACATGGTCTCCACCTGCGGCTTGTGCTTTCACTCAACATGGAGCCTCAGAGCCGTCCAAATTAACGTGGTAGCTCAGGGCTCCAAACATGAAGGTTATGTTACCTCATCTGAGCCATCCTTGGAAGTCACAGAACATGAATTCTACCATACTATGTTGCTTAAAGGAGTGGAAATCTACTCTAATTCTTAACAAGGGAAGGTGGCAACGTCATTATGCAAAGGGGTGAAGGGGATGAAGAAGTCATTACGGCCATTGTTGGAAATACATCGTTTTGTCACCTTGCAGCTCAGCAACAGTCTGCTTCCAACAGCTTCCTATAAAGCCTCTCTGGTATCTGGGAATCCTCACTGGCCTCTCATTTTCATGACCCCTTTAAAAATGAATTCTTCTAAGGCTTTTTCTTCTCTCTGTGCCCCTGGCCCCAAGGAAAAGATGTATGCTGAAGGAACTGTGAGTCTTTGCAAACCCCACAGGGGTTCAATGTAGTCAACTCATTATCTAGCATCCTTCATTTTAGGCCCAGCAATCATCCCTCAATAGAGGGAAAATATACAAGTTCTCAAAATGCAAAGTTTTCTAAACATACAAATGCTCTTTATATTTCAGAGACCTGGGCCTCCAAAATAGACAAGTCTCTAAAGCCTGAAAAAAATCACAACATATATCATTCAAAAAAAAAAAAAAAAAAAAAAAACCCAAAAAAAAAAAAAAATAAATAAATAAATAAGTAAACAAATGCTGAGTGACGTTAACTTACTCTTTTGGATGTCCAAAGCATTTTGGTGAAACATCTCCATCAGCTGAGTGTCTTCTAATTTTTACACAGGACACTTACTGTTGATAGTAAACTATAGAAAAATTTAAGGTCAATCAGCTCTGATGGAGGAAAGGAGCTGTGAAGAAAAATAAGCCGGCCCACTTTGCAGGCCCGCCTCCTCATTCTCTGATCCAAAATAATGAAGCAGGTGCCCCTGGAGCTGCTTGTTTGCCAAAGGCAAAATAAAGGGTTCTTATGAAGGTTCATATTAGGATATTTCAACATTTATAGTTGTATCTCTGATAACTGAATCACAAAATTCTTTTAATTTGACACAGGTGGCTATTTAATTTGGATTTTGCTGTTCATGGAAACAGGAGTCATGTGCACATGGTGCTTACATGGCCCTTCAAGCACTTATTAATAAGAAATCACATCCACCTTCACATGATGGTGTCCTCTTACACTGCTGTGAGGAAGTGGTCTCTTCCTTTTTTCTTTTATAGAATATTCTCTTTTTATAGCCTGTAATACCAGTCCTTCTTGCCGAAAGCCCATGAATTTTGTGAACCCTGACTGCACTCGAAATTTGCTTCCAGCACACTACAGGCCATCCTGTGGTCTATGAAACAGGACTGAGGACGAAGAGTGGGAACCTGTGTGGGTGGGTTCTTGCTCTTATTCACTGGATCAGAAATCTTTGCATATTCAATGGGACTTCTTAGACGGGAAATGGTCCAAGGACAGAGAAGAGGTTGAAAGAATAAAGTATGGTGATATATTATTCCAGGAAAGGATCAAACTTACATATGAAGTGAACCCTACTAGAGAAAATGGTATTTACAATGTGGATAAGGAAGCAAAGAACAAGTTGTTCTTTGAGGGTGGTTATCTGTGACAGTCTGTAAGAAGGAAAGATGGGGGCTGGAGAGATGGCCCAGCAGTTAAGAGCACTGGCTACTCCTTCAGAAGACCCAATTTTGGTTCCCAGCTCCCACATATTACCTAACAATCACCTGTAACTTCAGTTCTAGGGAATCCGATGCCTTTTTCTGGCTTTCAAGGGCACTGCATGACACATGGTACACTTAACATACATCCAGGCAAAACACTCATACACATAAAATAAAAATAAATAAATTTGGGGGCTAGAAAGATGACTTAGCAGTTAAGAGCACTGGTTGCTCTTAGAGAAGACCTGGGTTCGATTCCCAGCACCCACATGGCAGCTAACAGCCATCAGTTGGAACTCCAGTTCCAGGGGATCCAGCACCCTTTTCTGTCCTCCGTGGCAGTGCATGACACAGGGACACTTATCTACAATGCAGGCATAACACTCATACACATAATAAACAAATAGTTTTGTTAAAAAATAAATTTTAAAAAATTTTTGAAAGGAAGGTAAGGTTTCATGTTTGGAAGGATAAGCTAGAAGCTGACCAACAGATATTTAAAAATATTAATCATACTTAGTCTAGCTCTTTGAAAATCTTGGGAATTATTGCAACTATAGATCCCTAACAGGGACTGTTCCAGCTCCATATACCAAACCCCAGCATAGACATGCCTTTAATTTGTACTCTGTAGATGAAAGTGTGACTCGGTGGTAGCCCAGCACTTAGTTTGCATGAGGTACACACACATGCACACACACACACATATACCCATCACCACCACCACCAAAAACTTTCCTGTAAAGAGGGTTCCATTATTATAATTATTTTCTATCATGGAAAACTTAAATATTAAACTTTAGTGAGACTGTAGGCATCATTAGGACAAGGAGCACTTTCCTGTCAATTAACTGTGTGACTTTAGGTAAGTTCATCTCTTTCTTTTCTCTTCCTTCCTCCTCCCTCCCTCCCTTCCTTCCATCCTTCCTTCCTTCCTTCTTTCCTCCCTCCCTTCCTCCCTCCCTCCCTCCCTTCCTTCCTTCCTCCCTCCCTCCCTTCCTTCCTGACAGGGTCTCTCTATTTCCCCAGCTGGCCTGGAACTCACTATGTAGACCAAGCTATAGCCTCAAACTCAGAGAGATCCACCTGCTTCTGCCTCCCAAGTGCTGGGATTTAAAGGTGTGTGTCACCACACCCAGCATCCAGATGATTCTTTTCCTCCATGTAATGACCTTACAATCTGCTGCATCTTTGTCATGACCTGAGCAAGAAGGTTCAGCTACAGGAAGCATGAGGGTATCAAAGGCCTAGAAGTGATTTCTGTTTTGTGCTGTGAACAAATATCTCAGATCTGCTCTTGAGAACTTTTTTAAAAAATTAATTAATTTTTTATGTGTATGAGTGTTATGCCTGCTTGTGTGTAAGTGCACCCGTGTAGTGCAGTGCCCAAAGAAGACAAAAGAGGGTGTTGGATCCCCTGGAACTTCAGTTACAGATGGTTGTTGGCTGCCATGTGGGTGCTGGGATTCGAACTTAGGTCTTCTTCAAGAACAACCAGTGCTATTAACCACTGAGCCATTTCTCCAGGCCCCTGCTCTTCAGAACTGTGTCTCTCCAGTTCACCCCTCAGTTCCACCAAAAGAAAATGGACAGAAATAATATTGACCTTCCACAACTTGCCCTCTCAGTTCACTCTGGACTTTTCAAAGCACTTTCATGGGGATTATTTCATCTTTGCAATCACTGTTTTGAGATTACAGGTGTCCACTGACCATCCATGAATTGCACTGTAATCAAGTCTGCCTATCTCACCTCTCTGCCAGGCTGTCAGTGTTTCCAAGGGTCCTGTCAAATTGATAACTCTGAAAGAATTTGTTTTGTTTCTTCGGGATAGTCTTATGTAGTCCAGGATGATCTTGAATTTGCTATGTCGCCAAGGATGATTTTGAATTTCTGATTCTCCTGCCTCTGCCACCTGAGTGCTGGGATTTCAGGTTTGCAGTTACCACACCTGAGTTATGTGGTGCTCAGGATCCAATCCAGGCTTTTAGGCATGCTAGGCAAGCACTCTGCCAACTGAGTCACATTCCCAGTTCCCTGAATAATTGTCTTTGCTTCTGTAAAAGCCACTCAGGAAGAGAAAATGCTAACCCCTATATCCATTAAGGATCATAGAAATGGCTCTGATAACAGAAGCTAGCTTCTATTTAGTCTCAATTACTGTCAACTGTTTCAGAATTTGTATGACCAGGAGGTAGAAGAAGACATTTTAGAGCCCTTAAAAGTCATTAAAGGTGGAGCTGGAGAGCTGGCTCAGCGGTTAAAAGCACTGGCTGTTTTTGCAGAGGATTCAGGTTGGGTTCTCAGCACTTACTTGGTGGCTAAAAACCATCTGTAACTCCAGTTCCAGGGATCTGATGCTCTCTTCTGGTCTCTGCTGACATTGCACAACATGGGTGTACTTACATGGCAAACCATTCATTAAAATATATTTTATTTATTATTTTTATTTTATGTGTATGAGTGTATTGCACTTTTTAGACAGGGTCTCCCCATAGTCCTAGCTGGCCTGGAACTCACTATGTAGATCAGGTTGTCCTTGATCACACAGAGATCTGCCTGCCTCTGCCTCCCTCAGTGCTGGGATCAAAAGCATCTGCCACCATGCCCAGCAATTAATCTTTTCCAATTTCAATTTCCTTATATTTAAACTGAAGACAATACCCATTTCTGAAGGTTCCGTGAAGATAATTTATTGATTTAATGAAGTGGAAGTATATTAAACACATACTGCTGACAATAATAGGTATATTTATTAGTTGTCTCTTTGCTGTGACAAAATGACTGACAAAAGTAACTTAAGGTTTCCTTTGGCCACAGTTTCAGGGGACACAGTCCATCACGGCAGGGAAGATGTGCCAGCAGGAGCAGAGGGTAATCAGGGGGTCATGTTGTGTCCACAGTCAAGCAGCACAGAGCAGTGGATGCTTATGGTTAGCTTGCTTTCTCCTTTTTAATCTGTCTGAGACTCCAGTCCATGGAATGGTACCCACCCACAATTAGAGTGAGTCTTCTCACCTAGCTGACTTATTCTAGATAACCTCTTACAGACTTGCCCAGAGATTTGTTTCCATGGTGATTCTGAATCCTATCAAGATGACATGCTCAATCCAGTTGACAATCAAGAACCATAAGCTAGTGAGGTAGCTCAGCAGGTAAAGGTGTTTGCTGCCATGCCTGACAACTTGAGTTCAATTCCCAGTACCCACCTGGTGGAAGGAGAGAATCAATCCTCTCAAGTTGTCCTCTGACTTCCACACACACACACCATGGCCTGAGTGTGTGCACGTGCTTAAACACAAACAATAATAAAGTAATAAAAATAGGAACCATCACAGCACACAAACCTCTCTGGTTCCTTCTCCAATTACATCTCCCTTCATACCATTTATTCCCTGCATATATTTTTACTGTAGATTTGATTAGTTTCTGCCTATTCCTTTCTTAAAAGATAACAAGCAACAAGTAGAGTTAGGCATGCTAAATTCCATATCACCAAACTGAAACATAAGTGGCTTCTTGGTAAGATCTGGCTTTCCAATGAGAGGAGAGATGATTGTCAAATCCCATTAACCAACAAGATTTCACTTATCCCTAGGAGGAAGGGAGCTGGGACGTGACTGAGCTGTGGTTTGGTTCTGCTCCTACTTTCCTTCACTTTTTTCTGCCTAGAAAACTTACCCACCTTGTTTCGCTCACTGGTACTTTTCTGTGTATGGACTGGATGGTGTCTAGATCATGATCACTAATAAAAGCAAATTTTATTTCTTCTTTGACATGTTCTAGCCCCAATCCCAGAAGTTTCCTGAGGACAGAGACCTTCTCTGTGATATTCCTCACACTGAGACTATTGCCCAGCTCCACACATATTAATAAGATGGAACAATGGATGCATAGGGATGGAGGGATGGAGGGATGGAGGGATGGCAGATAAAGGGAGGAAAGGAAAGATGGCAGATGGAGAGATGGTGTGACGGAGGACTGGAAGGACGGAGGGACTGGTATAAACAGCTTTCCTCTGAAAGCCCAGTTCCGCATGCAAGAAGCAGGTTCGGTGACACCTCTTTTTTTTTTCTCTGGCCTTGTTAGATTGTCTGAGCAAGGATCAGAGGGTAAGAACACAGTTCTGCATTGCACATGCCAATACCTCAGGCAGCCTGGGGAGGACAAGCATTTTGATTGTTTTCAGCTACTATTCAGGTCAGTATTTTCTCATCTTCAGAGTAGAAAGATCAAAGGTGTGGGTGAAAGAGAGAAGGTGTCTTTCAAGTGGCCCTAGTTCAAGACGTATCTAGGTACAAGATGTGCTTTAATGAACGGCCCATGATCTCTTGCTGCGTTTGGATGAGGTCTGAGCACAGTAAGATGATGTCACTGAGCTTGCTGTGGTCCTCTGGGCATGTGCTTCTCTTACTGAACTTTTAGGGGAGGTTAGCTTGCTAAGAGTGTGATTCTATATTCAGGGTCCTGGACTTCCCAGATGAACATCATCATGCCATCACCCCATTCCCACAGTGTGGTCCTAAACCAGCATTTCCCAAGCTCAGGTTTTGCCAAACTCTGGCTTTGTAATATGCTCTGTGGAAAAAAGTTTCCCATACTTCAAAATTTAGGGAATTTCCAAGAGGTAAGAAAGGCTGTGTTTTATACTGGAAATTTACAACACTAATGTATAAAAGACCCTGAAAAGTCCTGCAGTAAGGTGATTTATTTGGCCTTGGGAATCTGTGTTTTGCCTGAGCAACCTGCTTTGACTTTGGCGATATGCTTCTGTGTGTAGCCAGTGTCTGCATGGTGCCTGGGGAGGCACTCATCCCAGAAGTGCATGGATCCCAGGCCCTGGCCATGGACCTCCAACACGAACATTGCAGATGCAATGTTTTCAGTTTGGAGTTTCCTCAATTACAGGAAAGTAGGAATCATTGCCTTTTGCGTTTTGGAGATGCATGCACAATCACAGATCTTCACAAAACCACTTAAATATGTGTTAATTAATGACATTTTGAATTTTTCCGCAAAGTTTTAAGCTTTATGTTCCAGACCACTGGAGCCTGGAGTGTGCTAGAAACAGAGATCTGATCCTGGTATGTGTGTTTCTGGTGTGTATTTGGCTCAGCATTTGTTAAACAGGATCAATTAAAATCTGGATTGCATTCCAAGTTTTATGAACAGAATTCCATTAAGTGGAATATATATTCCATTAAATAATGGAATATATATGTCACATATATGACATACAAATACACACATATCTCAAGCATGTATGTGTATGCATGTTATTTTCTTAGCTCAGTTTTTCACACTTTGCCCATGTAGTTTCATGAACTCCAAAACATGAGAATGACCTTGAGACCCAAACTTTCTCATATAATCTAATTTCTGAGGAATCAGCTCTGGATGTGCCATTCTTTCTGTTATAAATTGCATTCCTGTTACATTGTATTAGTCATAGCTGATGGGATTTGTGATAAAAAGTTAGTCTCCTACTTCGAATACATTTTTCTAGATTTTTCTAGAGGTAGAATCTGTTAGCTCATGGACCTGTCCCTTTAAGACTCAGCTCTAAGTGGCCAGATCTCACAGCCTAAAGAGCTCTCACAGCCCCCTGTAGCTTTCTCCCTAGGACAGAGTGTTAAGAAACCCTGTGGTACTGGGATTTTTTTATAGCCCTTAATTTATGGTCCTACCCAGTACCTGGCTCTTACCTCCTCCTTGTCCTGAAGGCTATCCCAGACTAAATTACATGGTGGGGAGCTTCCCACCATCCCCTGAAATTATATGAAAGTCAGATACTTTCCTTGGTTTTGGGGGGCTTCTCTGAAGGCTCCTCTGGGTCTTCCCCCAACATCCTGTCCACAGTGGCTATTTCTCTTTTGCTTTAAGCTGTCCCTCTTAATGAATCTCTTCTCCTGATGTTAAAGGGAAGCCTCTCCTCACTTTAAAGCCTGCCATGCTGTATCTGATATGATGTACTCCCCTTTCTAATGCTCTCTCATCTCAAGGCCCAGTCGTGACTTCTGCGGTTATGGGGCCCTCTCTCCTAATAAAGCTCTTTTCTCAAGGGCAATGTAGTATCAGCTCCTTTCAGGAACCAGCCCACGTGCTGCCTCTCCTCTTTCTCTGTCTGACAGAAGCCACATTTTATTTTTCACCACAAATAAGTATTTGTTCATTTGAAACAGAGAAAATATACAGAGCTAGAAATATAGGCCTGTGGAAGAGCAGTGTTTAGCAAGCACAACATCATAGGTTCAATCCCTAGTCCCTCAAAAAAGTAAAAGTATATATAGATGTTGTCTTTAAATTTATTATTTGAATTTTTCTCTAAATTTTATTTCAACTCTCTTTAAATTTTGCTTCTGAGCCTGAATAAATAATACATATATTAAATATATATGAAAACAGTGCCAATGAGACGATTCAGAAGTAAAGGTGGTTGCCACCAAGCCTGACAACCTGGGTTTAATCCCCACATACTTTAAGAGAGAACTGATTCCCACAAATTATCCTGACCTCCATCTGGGTACCATGGCACACTGGTGCCTACACACATGCATAAAGGGAATAAACATGTGTAATTATTTTTAATATGTATATATATGAAAACAAACTAAGTAGCATTAGAGGACTAGTAAATAGGTTGTGGCCCACTAGTGCAAAGAACTATTACATGACTATTTTTAAAAATTTTATGTGTATGAGTGTTTTATCTGTATGTATGTAAGTATATCCATGTCCTGCAATGTCCATGGAGGCCAGAAGCAACCTAAGTGTCCCTCAACTGATGAGTGGATAATGAAAATGTGGTTCATATATACGATGGAGTTTTACTCAGCAGTAAAGAAAGATGAAATCATGAAATTTGCAGGTAAATGGATGGACCTAGAAACTGTTATACTAAGTGAAGTAACACAGACTCAGAAAAACAAAAGGCAATGTATGTTCTCCCTCGTATGTGGATCCTAGAACCAAATCATTATAAGTGAGTATGTATCCAGACAAAACTACAGGAACCAGGATAATGGAAAGCATAACTACAGGAACCAGAATAATGAAAAGGAGCCAGAGAAGTAAAGAAAAAGAAAGAATCTGAAAGAGAAGAACAGTAGGAAACAGACATTGATAAGGGAGATATGGATAAAAGTAGGGTTATTTTAAGGGGAGGGGGAAGGGAAGGTTATACAAGGAACCTAGGGGATAAAGGGAAAGAAGGAGCTCAAGAGAGGTGGGAACCATAGGAAAAGAGTATTATTAAGGGAGAAATGGGAAAAATGGGGGTACCTTAAATGGGGAAATCATGGTGGAAGGGCTAGACAATGTGAGGGATAAATAATGCCTAGGTAGTTTAAAAAAAACCAGAGGGAACCATATTAGTCCAACAACCTACTGAAAAATTATACACACAACTAGATCAAGGACTATAATATCTGTCTAGGCAAGGTTTATTTGAGAACTTTTGGTCTTTGCCCAAGCTTTATCTATATAGCACATGGTAATTAAAAGTACTAAACTGGTGGAACTAACCTTCTTGGATGTTTAACAGACATACTTTGAGGCCTGTACTAATTTGGTCAGAGGGACATAAAGGACAGTTTTTGCTCCTTGCCCTCCTAGGTCAACTAAGTTCCAGGGGACTATAAACATCTCTCAAAATGTCCTGTAGCTGTGGTGAATCACCTGTCCTCTTGATCAAGGAGGCCATGAAGAACCCACCACTTGAACCAGTGTCCAGTCTACAAAGAGGAAGGTCAACACAGAGGAATCATTTCCTCCATGCTTCCAAGCAAAGCCAGGCATGGTCGAGTAGGAACTTTGACTTATCTTCACATAGAGGCAACTGATAAAAGAAAGGAGTCAGGGGCTCCTCCCAAGCCCATGTGACCACTGAGGAACAGATCCTCAAATGGCCTTAAGAGTAAAAAGAAATTGGTTTATCTGGGCCAACTGTAGGGTCTAAAACACCCAAAAGGAAAGTATAACCAAAGATTAAAGGGGTCAAACCAAAAGGAAAGTATATTAAAGATTAATGGGGTCATTAAAAATTTTTTAAGAGTCCATATGTATAACTAAAGGCTACATAACAAGAAACAATGCCAGACGGGCGATACCTTCTTTTGAATTGTTGGCCAGGGTAGCCCAAGGGACTCCCAGATAGTAACCCAGCATAGAACTGGGAAAATGAACAGCAGACCCCAATCTTATCTAAAGGAATATTGATAACTGATTGCTGCTAGATGAGGAACAGCTGATCTTCCTAAAACAAGGCTCTCTAGACAGGCTGACTAGATTCAACAGACGGACAAGCACTGGGGAATGGCTGGGGGTGCCGAGAACACAGTAGACAGAAACAGGGATGACAGAGTATATGGGCTCCAGTGTGTGGGAGTGGGGAGGCTATGAGAGGGTGCCATTTGGGAAGTGGGTATATAGATGAATAAGATTGTGTGGGATGTTCTGTATGATATACACAGAAAAATCAACAAATTAAAAAAAGAGATATTTGAGGAGGAAGCATAAAAATTTACTTCATGTTAAATAGTAGAGGTGATAAACACTACCAGTGAAATCTACCTGATGACTTTATATTAGGTACTAAGGATCCGAGTGTAACTGACTGTGACTAGTAATGATCAAATACATAGAGATTAAAGACAAATGTACAAACATCTAAGTGTTAGTAGCATTAAAAATGTAGGAAATGCCATATTTTAAAATGAAATGGAGATCTTCTTTAAAGGGTAAAAACTCATTCAATTTTATGTCTTACAGGGTTTATACTGAGTTCAATATTGTATAATATTGAACAATACAATATTATATTGTATTGAACCTAAAAACTTACAGCCACTTTTGAAAGAGATGTATCCTTGCTTTGAAATGTGTTACTGAATATGTTTGTGTGTGTATATATGAGTGTTTTGCCTGTATGTAAGTTGTCCATGTCCTGCAATGTCCATGGAGACCAGAAGGGGGCATCAGATCCCCTGGAACTGGAGTTACAGACAGTTGTTAGCTTGCCATGTGGGAACTGGGAAATGAACCCAGGTCCTCTGCAAGAGTAGCCAGTGCTCTTAACTGTTGAGTCATTTCTCTAGCCCCTATTATACAACTATTAAGTATTCTAAAAAGAATTGTATTAGAAAAGTCATCAATATATGTTGAAAGGGAGAAAAGTATCAACAATATGATATAAAACAGTCCATAAAACAATAAAACAAAATGTTTGTGCAAATTGTCCTCTGACCTCTGCACATCATTGTGCCATATGCATACCCATACACCTTCAAATGCATAATCAGCCAAAATAAATAGATAAAATAATTTTTTAAAGAGAGGGAATAACATGCTTGCAGAACATATTTCAAGGCAGGACAACATTCAGGCTGTGGAATGTTTATTTCTCATTAATCTTATCCAGTTTTATAATGAAAAAAGAGCAAGTGGGCCAGAAAAATACAAAATATGTGCCGCTTGCTGAGGAAAAGAGCTTGGGTGAATTTAAAGTTGGAGCCAAGATATATGATGAAAAAGAGACTGCAATTTTCTTTGTTTTGTCTTGTTTTGGTTACCTACCAGAACTTGATGGTAAGACTTTTTTTTTTTCTGGGATTTTTTGTTTTCTTACTTTTATTTTTGAGAATTTCATACATGGGTATTATATTTGCATTATTTCCATCTGTCCCAATCTCTCTCCAACTCCTCTCATGCCAATGACTCCTTCTTAATTTCTTATCCTATTCTTTGATTATTGTTGTTACATATGCATACATATATGAATATTATATATCTTATGATGCACTGAGTCAATTTCGTGTATGTTTAAGGGCTTCCTATTTGGAATTAGATAACCTCTCAGGGAGCTAGTCCCTGGAGAAAACTGATTCTTCCTCCCTCAATATCCATTGATTGCCTGTAGCTCTTCATTTTGAGGTGGAACCTCATGACATTCCCACCTCCCATGAATCTCAACCTGTCAACTGGTTTTGTCATTATGCAGATCTTGTTAGACTACCATACTGTGGAGATTTCATTGGGATGAATCCCTATCATGTCTAGAATGCATTAACTAGCAGCAGGTGTCTTGTCCCTCTGACTCTTCCATTCTTTCAGTCCCTCTTCCTTAATTTTCCCTGAACCTTAGGTGCAGAGAGTACATTAGACATGTGTCACTTAGGGTTGGGCATGTCACAGTCACTCATTCTGTGTTTGATCAGTTGTCGAAGTTTGTAACAGTCTCCATCTGTTGCAAAAAGAAGCTTCTTTGATGTGTGGTGAGAGGTGTACTTGTCTGTAAATATAATTTAGAATATAGTAAGAAATTACATTGGTTTAGGGAAGTGACAGAAGCAGTTTCTTCTCTAGGGTCTCTGACCTCTCTAGCCATGTGTACTTGGCTATGTTTACAGTACCACACAGGAATTCCCTCCCACTGTGTGTACCTTAAGTCTAATTAGACAGCTGTTGATTACCTCCAGGATAAGAGTGCTGCTACTGCACCAATAGTGCAGGGCTAGTCATTGTTGTGGTTCATAGACTTTACAGTTGGGTAAATTGACTGGTTTTCGTCATTGGCTGCTTGCATAGTATCATCTGATACCATGAGAGCTGGTCTTTGGGGAGGAGGCCTGCAGGTCAGTTCCAGCTCAATTGCTCCAAGTTCTGTGTCTGAAGTACGGCCTGTCTTCAGCAATAAGGCCTTACCTTCAACTTCTGGGAGGCAATCAAGGGCTATGGGAATAGCCTGTACTATATTGAAAGTCTCTTGGACTACCCTGACCAATAACTCAAAGGGAGGTTTCCTTTGCCTGGCACTGGGATTTTTGTTAAATAGCCTTCAGCTACACACACGCACTCACATTGATATTACATGTGTATTTTTCAGTATTAAATACTACATTTCTTATTAAATGCTACATTTCTCTTTGGCTTTTTACACCACCTAAGCATTCTCTCTCTCTCTCTCTCTCTCTCTCTCTCTCTCTCTCTCTCTCTCTCTCTGTCTCCGGCCTTCCTCCCTCTCTCCCCACTTAAAGTAACTCCCCCCACCATTTTCCCCATTTCTCCTTTCATAAGGCCTCTAAGAGGCATAATAGGCAGTAAATGTTAAATTAAATAGCCTTTCTGGCTTTGCACTGTACGATAAGGAAAGTAGCCTGAGGGCAAGACCCCACCCATCAAAGGCTCTAACTTATAAAAATGCAAATTCATTTGAAAAGAGAAAACCTAAATGGAATGCTGAAGAGGCCCCTCCTGGAAAGCAACTGCCTAGGGAAGTGTTTCCCAGAGTCAGCACACCAAGGCTGCTGCCATTGTGGTCCAAGGGGCCTCCCTCTCAAGCTTGGCAGAACTTTTCATCCATGTGGCATTCGTTTTGCAGGTGTGATGGTTTGAATGAGAAATGGCCCCGATGCTGGACAGCTTTCGTTATCAACTTGACAGGAGGAAGCCTCAACTGATGAATTGCCTCCATTGGACTGGCCTCTAGACATGTCTGTGGGGCATCTTCTTGATTGAGTGATATGGGAGGGCCCAAGCCACTATGGGTGGTACCACCAGTGGGCAGGTGGGCTTATGTTGTATAAGAAAGCAGGTTGAGCACAGGCCAGAGGAACAAGCCAGTAAGCAGCGTTCTTCCATAGCCTGTACTTTAGCTACTGCCTCCAGGTTCCTGCCCTGAGTTCCTACCTTGGGCTCCCTCAATGATGAACTGTGACTTGGGAGACATAAGCCGAATAAACTCTTTCCTCCCCAAGTTGGTATTTGTCTGAGTGTTTTGTCGCAGCAATGGAGAAACAAACTAGAACAACCTCCTAGGCTGGCTCAAGTATTTGAATACTTCATCTGTTAGTGACACTATTTGAAGAGGGTCATGGAACCTTTAGGAGGTGTGGCCTTGCTGGAGGAAGCATGACACTGGGGACGGTCAGGCTTTGAGAGTTCATAGCCTTGAGAGTTCATAGCCTTGTCCCACTTACAGTCTGTCTCTCTGCTTCCTGTGCCTGCTTGAAGATATGACTGCTTAGCTTTCTGCTCCAGCTGAACTATAAGCCAAATAAACTCTTTGTTCTATAAATTACCTTGGCTGTGGTGTTTTATCACAGCAATAGAAAACAAACTAGAACAGCAGACATGAAAGATGTAAAATTGAGGGGGTCAGTGAGTCTTGTACCATGGTTCCAGAGAACTGCTGATGCCAGGTAGTCTATGGCAGAGTTAGAGTCTTAGTTACTTTCCCTGTTCTGTGATGAAATACCCTAAGAAAAGCAACTTAAGTGAGAAAGGGTTTATTGTGGCTCAGTTTGAGGAAGGGGAAGAAGTCATGGAATCAGGAGCTTGAGGCAAAAGGTCACATCATAGCCACTGTCAAGAAGCAGAGAGAGAACACTCATGCTCAGCTCACTTTCTCCTTTTCCTACAGTCTCAGCTACAGTGGGTGGGTCTTATCTCAGTTAACCTATTTGGGATAATCCCTCATAGTCATGTCCAGAGACCTGTCTCTCGGGTGATTCTCTTAATCTATCTCATCAGTTTGACAAGATGAACCATCACAGAGTCTTTGCAACGAGGCCCTAGGAGGTCACTGTGAACTGTGAAGATGAAGCCTAAATTGTAAGGGAGACCCCAGGTTGTTGGTGATGCCAGAACTGACAGACTTCTGCTGAGGAAAGGGGGAAGCATGGAGTAGAACCGGTCAGAGGGAGGTGTAATGTGATGCAGGCAGGAGGGATGGAGGGCGTGGATACCCAAGTCCTTAGGAGCCCAGTTGATTCCCAAGCCCCAGATGCCAGACAGGAAGCTACAGGATTTGGGTTTTTTTCCCTGCTGGCCCACAGTTTTGCTATGATCCAATATTTCTTTGCTCTGTACTATTGTATATTGCAACCATGTAACTTTTGGAATGGGAATGTTTATCTGGGCCATTGTATATTTGAACTATTTAACTTACTTTTTATTTTCTAGGAGCTTACAGTTAAGAGATTGCCTTGAGTCTCAAAAGAGACTTTGAACTGTTAAAAACTATAGGAATTTTTTAAGTTAGACTGCATACTTTTAGCATTGTGAGATGGTCATGAGCCTATGGAGGCAAAGGTGGAAAGCTGTAACTTAAAAGTGATATGTTTCCATGTCAAGTTGACAAGGGGCAAATTTGTGATGGTTAATATTGATTTTCAGCTTGACAGGATTTAGTTACCATGAAAACAAATCTCTGGGCCTATCTGTGAGGGATTATCTAGATTAGGTTAACTGAGGTGAGAAGATTAACACTAATTGTGGGCAGCACCTTTCCATGGGCTGAGGTCCCAGATTGAACAAAAAGGAGAAAGTAGTTGAGCTCAAGCATTCATCTCCCTCTACTTCCTGCCTGGGGATGCAAGGTGGCCAGCTGTGTCCCCAAGCTCCTGCTGGCACACCTTCGTCATCATGATGAACTGTATCCCCTTGAACTGTCTGTTGAAATAAATCCTTCCTCCCTTAAGTTGCTTCTTGTCAGCTATTTTGTCACAGCAATAAGGAAAGTATATTTATTTACGTAGGGACAGAGTCTCAAGTAGCCGAAGCTGGCCTACAATGATGAACTTTTTATGATCCTCCTTCCTCCACTTCTCCAGTGCTGAGATTAAAGGCCTATGTCAAAACAACACAGGTTTATGGGGAGCCAACAGAGGGCTTCATGCATGCCAGGTGAACACTCTATCAACTGAACTATATGCCTAGTCAATTCTACATTATTTATCATCTTTTTCTGATTTTTAAATTATGTGTATATGTGTGCATGTATGGGTATGTGCATGTGAGTGCAGGTGCCAAGGAGTCCAGAAGAGGGAGTTGTATCCCCTGGAGGTGGAGTTACAGGTGCTTGTGAGCCACTCAGTATGGGTGCTGGGAGTCAAACTCAGATCCTCTGCAAGAACAGCCAGTTGCTCTTAACCACTGAGCCATCTCTCCACCCCAGAACCTGCAGTTCTGTTTTTAAAATTTTTTAAAAAAATATTTTATTTAGGGGCTGGAGAGATGGCTCAGTGGTTAAGAACACTGATTGTTCTT
>NW_008353342.1:4928922-4935677 GCF_000622305.1 Nannospalax galili
TTTATGATCCTCCTTCCTCCATTTCTCCAGTGCTGAGATTAAAGGCCTATGTCAAAACAACACAGGTTTATGGGGAGCCAACAGAGGGCTTCATGCATGCCAGGTGAACACTCTATCAACTGAACTATATGCCTAGTCAATTCTACATTATTTATCATCTTTTTCTGATTTTTAAATTATGTGTATATGTGTGCATGTATGGGTATGTGCATGTGAGTGCAGGTGCCAAGGAGTCCAGAAGAGGGAGTTGTATCCCCTGGAGGTGGAGTTACAGGTGTTTGTGAGCCACTCAGTATGGGTGCTGGGAGTCAAACTCAGATCCTCTGCAAGAACAGCCAGTTGCTCTTAACCACTGAGCCATCTCTCCACCCCAGAACCTGCAGTTCTGTTTTTAAAATTTTTTTAAAAATATTTTATTTAGGGGCTGGAGAGATGGCTCAGTGGTTAAGAACACTGATTGTTCTTGTAGAAGACCCTGGTTCAAATCCCAGCACACACGAGTGTAATACCTGCATGTAGGTAGGCACACCCATATCATGCAATGCTAGGGAAGGTCACAAGAGGCCATCAGATCCCCTAGAACTGGAGTTACCAATAGTTGTTAGCCACCATGTGGGTGCTGGGAATCAAATCACCGTCCTCTGCAAGAGCAGCCAGTGCTCGTAACTGCTGAGCCATCTCGCCAGCCCAAGCCTGCAGTTCTTAATAAACACTTTGATGAGATGGTCCAAGGACTACAGCTTGGTTCAGGAGTTGCACAGACATGGACTGGCTGTGATTATGTTACCTTCTAGTGGTAATCCCATAGAAAATCAAGGTGTTTCTACCTTAACAGACACCCAACTAAGACTGTTCAGAATGTTAAGATTATTAATACCAAATTAAGTAGAAATTTACAGGAAAAAAAGCCCCAATATTAAGCTCTTCAATATCTGTATCACTTTGAACTCATTTATCATATACATTTTTTCACTGCTGGGGATAGAACCCAGGACCCTTTTTCAAGGGCATTGTAACAACAGCGGTGCACTTACATACATGCAGGCAATACACTCATATACATAAACTTAAAATAATAAATAAAAAATTTTTTTGGTCTTTTTGAGACAGGGTCTCCCTGTAGCCCCAGCTGTCCTGGAACTCACTATGTAGACCAGGCTGGCCTCGAACTCACAGAGATCCACCTGCCTCTGCCTCCTGAGTGCTGGGATTAAAGGCGTGTGCCACCATGCCCAGCTTAAAATATTTTTTAAAGTTGTTTCTGAATGCTGAGGGATGAGAATCCTTTCCCTGCATAACACTATAGGCCACCAGACTGAGAGCTAGCTATAGCTTTAAAAGATGCACAAGGTTGGGCTAGAAAGATGGGTCAGTGGTTAAAGAGCACTGGCTGTTCTTGCAGAAGACCCAGGTTCAAATCCCAGCACCCACATGGTGGCTAGCAACCGTCTGTAGCTCCAGGGGTCTGATGCCCCCTCTCTCTTCTGGGGTCATTGCACACATGCAGGCAATACACTCATACACATAAAATAAAAATAAATAAAAAATTTAACAACAACAACAACAACAACAAAAAGATACACAATGTCTTCCTCATATTTCTCCTATCCAAGAATTAGGCCTGACCCTGCTTAGTTTCCAAGACAGATGAGATTGGGAGCATACAAGATGGTATGGCCATAAATGTGTCTTTCTTATATTTCGATGAAATCTGCAGTATTAAAAATAATGCCAATAGTATTCCAAACAGAATACCACAGTGACATTTTCGACAGTTCGGTGCTATGTGATTGATTCTTGTATGGCTGGATGTTGGGGCAGCAGGTGCTTTCATGAAGCATGGATGTCCTTGTGTCTGTCTCTAGCCTACAGAGAAGCCCCACTTAGCTCAAGTGCTTGGACATAAGACTCATTATTTATTTGGATTGAACCCAAGGCCTCACATGTACTGCCACTAAGTTCCATCCCGGCTGGTGTCTACTCTTTGAAGTGTCATTAGCTTGAAGTATCTGATCCTGGGACTGGAGAGATGGCTCTGTTGGTAAAGTGCCTGCTACAAGCACGAGGGTCTGAGTTCAGATCCACAGCATTCATATAAAAGCCAGAGGTGATGGTGCATTTATACTCCCAGTGCTGAGGGCATGAGGGACAGGCAGCTACCTGGCATTCACAGGCCAGCCAGCCTAGCCAATCAGTGAGCTCTAGGTTCAGCGAGAGACCCTGCCTCAAAAATTAAGGTGGAGTGTGAGAGAGAAAGATGACTGATGTTGACCTCTGGCCTCCACATGTGTAGATTCCCACAGTAATATGTGCCCTCCCCCACACACCAATAAAGTACTCAATACAGTCCTTCAGGTTCTGCAAGCATCCTCTCTTGAAGAACACATTCTAGCTCCCAGCAAATTGTTCAGGCATGTATCTGAGGCAAGCCGTCACCTGCATGGTAATGAGACTAGTTGTGGCTAATTGGAATAAGAAGGTATAGTTGTGGAGATTTATTACATCATCAATAGAATCAGAATTTGGGGGGGGTGAGTAAAATCCTCTACTGGGGTTACACACAACTATTTCATAAGGCTTTAATCAATTTTTCATGAAAATAGGAATATATTATAGTCAGCAAGTACATTGTAAATTTTTGAGATTTCAATAAAAATTCAAGCTCTAGAATAGTTACACTATCATTTTATGGATAGAAACTTAACCTAGGGAAGGCTAAGCATTTCTTTTGGTTTGACAGTTTTTCCCTGTGCATCTTATGATAGTACTGAGCTAATAAAGAGATTTGAAACAGTGTGTACAAAAATCCCAAAACAATTTTTTTTTAATTTTATTTTTTTTTAAATTTTATGTGTATGAGTGTATTGCCTGCATGTATGTGAGTGCACCCAGTGTTGTGCAATGCCACGGAGGTCAGAAGAGGGATTCGGATTCCCCTGGAACTGGAGTTAAGGACAGTTTGTAGACCCATGTGGATGCTGGGACTTGAACCCAGGTCCTCTGCAAGAGCAGTCAGTGCTCTTAACCTCTAAGCCATCTCCCCAGCCCCCAAAACAATTATTTCTAACATCTCTTTTGTTATAAAGCAAAATAATAGATCTTGATGACTTCCAAAGACCATCTAAAAAATTTCAGGTAGTTTAGGTATGTGTTTGTACTGATTGACTGACTGACTGACTGATTGATTGATTGATTGATTGATTGATTGAGACAGGGTCTTCCTGTGGCCCCACCTGGCCTGGAACTTGCTTTGTAGACCAGGCTGGACTTGATCTCAACAGATATCCACCTGCCTCTGCCTCCCCAATGCCACCATGCTTGGCCAGCCGTCATCTTTATTATTAAAAGGTATGGTCTAAATTTTCTAACAATAAAAAGAATCAAAAGAATAACCAGGGAACATCTAGGTAGATCATGAAGATAGAATCACTTGGAGGGGGTGCTAAGACTCAATACTCAATTATCTAGTCAATGAGAAAATATAAAACAAACAAAGAAAGGTGATTCTAAGGAACACTGGCTCTTTCACAAGTTGGAGACATAATGTTTTTTTTTTTAATAATTAGAAACATTTTGTAAGGTCTGGAAATACTGCTATGTGGGCAAATAACCTAATCAAAGAATAACTTTGTACTGGAGGTGAGAACCAACCTAGCATTTAATGGAGAGAAGGCCAGCAGTTCTGCATTAATGTAGTACCAAGCAGTTCATGTTTCAAAACACTCTCCTGGAACAACTGTCAGGTAAAATCCCATCAAAACAAGGCAAACTGTCAACAACTGTCATGCTGTTCTTCAGACCCAGTGGGATAACAAAGCCAATAAACCCACTTCTCAGACCTCCATAACTTGACACTAACTTGAATTTTACCTTTTAAAAATTGTTATTATTATTATTATTATTATTATTATTATTATTATTTTGAGATAAAGTCTCCCTGTAGTGGGGACTGGCCTGGAACTCACTATGTAGACCAGGCTGACCTTGAACTCAGAGATCCACCTGCCTCTGCCTCCTGAGTGCTGGAACTACAGGTGTGTGCCACTGTGGTTGCTGGTTGTGACTGCTCTCCTCCGGCTATGGCCACTCTCCTGCTCTCTTAGTTCCTCCGATCAGTCATCTGGTCTGGACCCCAGGGCTGGTGAGGAGTCTGTGCCAGCTTCACCGCATTCAGATGCAGACCAGGTTCAGTGACACAGATCTGCTTTATTGCAGGAAAGTATGGGCTTATATAAGGGTAATAGTCCAATCATAACACAGCATATGGGATCCCTTATTAGCATGGCAGACTAGTATCCTATTACAATCTAGCAGGCCAGATGCCCTATTAGCATGATGTTTCAGTTTCTAAACAGGAAGCAAATGCATTCCAGCATGATAGGTATATAAGGCAAAAGGCAAAAATCAGTCACAAGATTTTCCACAACATCTCCCCCTATTTTTTCATTTTTACGAGTGAGGCACAGTTCAGAATATATACTGATATCAGTCCAGGGGCTTTATGTGGTGGCATAAGGAAGGGATTGATCCCTATTGTGGGCCCCATCCTTCAAGATGGCGAGCTCTTTCGAGAGCAGGCTGGGCCAACTCCATGCCAACCAGTGGGAGTTGAGGTTCTTTGCCTTGGCATTGTTGTCCCCACCTTGAGGGTCACCCAGCATTATGGACTGTGCCTGTCTTAGGTTGTCCCATCTTTTGGGATCTTACCTGTCATTGACTACCAGCCCTCAAAGGGTGAGTCCCTTGGTATGGTATGGCAGAGGGAGAGGCAGTTTGTCAAGCTTTGGCCCATGCAAAGGCCTCTTAAGGGGCTAAGAATCCAATAAAAGCAGATGGAGCGGGGTCGTCCAATCTGGGGTAATGATGGGGATTAGGGAGTGGCAAGTTCTAAGCATCGGTCTCACAGTCTGCCAACAGGAGTATATATCGCAAGTTGTTTCCTGTGGCTCCAGGCCGTTGTTTCAGGTCCATTACATGGTTGTTCCATAAGATTTTACACCTATGCTCAAGCCTATTTTTCATATCTCTATTATTATAGGTTGGTAAGGGTGAGGAACAGTGGGTCCTTGTTTGCAGAGACATGCGTGGCAAGATCTGGAGGTGGGGCAACAGCTAACTGAACCAGAGAAATATGAGTTTTAACAAAATTACCAAGACCCTTAACAATGCAGGGTCTAAAAATCAGGAGTTAGCAGTAATGATGGCACACATAATAAGGAAAATAGACAAAGGTTTTCCTCTGGATTGAGGACTTAGTTTAGCTAATGTCTCTGTTTGTGGAGAGAGATGTTCGAGGTCTTCCCAGGTTGGTGGCTTTTGTGGTCTGTGACATTGGTCTGAGAGAGATGTTCGAGGTCTCCCCAGGTTGGTGGCTTTCGTGGTCTGCGAGATCTGTCTCTTGGTGGTTGAGAGGTGCGCCACTTCCTCCAGGGTCAGGGCTGTCATCTCCGGGGTCAGTGGTTGTGGAGGGAGGTTTTCTGTCACAGGCAATTCTGATGTTCCAGGATGGGATCCAGATGGGGGCTGGAAGATTATCTGGAAAGACACAAGCATAGCCTCGCTCTTGTGTTAATAATAGGTGTGGACCTTTCCATTCACTTGTGAGAGGGTCCTTCCATCTCACCATGGGGCCAGGAGTGGGCTGAGTGAACACCCCCCAATGCTTTATTGCTGGTGGAAGGCCATTGGAGTCAAATTGTAGAAAATTTGATACAAATAGAGCTTATTGTATAACAAAATTGGGGTCCTTATAGCAGGGTCCTTTATCATTGTATTTCCCTATTTTCTGTATTTGTTTAATGAGTCTTTGGTGGGAATGTTCAACAATCCCTTGACCCTGAGGATTGTAAGGGATACCAGTTATATGCCTAATATTCCAGTCAGAGAAAAAATGGCTGAAGGTAGCAGAAACATAACAAGGACCATTATCTGTTTTTATTTGCCAAGGAACTCCCATAAGGATCATGGCATGAGAAGCCGTCTCACCAGAGCAGGCCAATGCAAAATGGATGTTGGAATAAGTGTCAATAATATGATGGATATACTTGAGCTTGCCAAAAGGAGAAAAATGAGTGACGTCCATTTGCCATATCTTGTTGGGGCCAAGACCTCTAGGGAGCGTCCCAGTGGGTTGTAATGGCCCCAAAGGTAGAAGAGGGGCACAAGAGGATCATGCATGGACCAAATGTTTACAGCTCTGAATCCGCAAGGTAGGGAGGAGCCTATGTATAGCTTGGGGAGAAAGGTGGAAGTGGGCATGTAGGTCTCTAGCTTGTTGAATTATGGTGGAGTTTAGGGTGGTGCTCAGGACCAGTTTGTCAATGGTGGCACTGCCCTCTGCCAGAAGCCCCAGGAGATTGGTATGGGAGCGTAAGTGTTGAATATACCAAGGGGCAGAGTGCTGCTCGAGTAATAGTTGTAATGAGGAGAGCAACAAATCAAGGGTACTCTGGCGGGGCTGGAAGGCTGAAAAGGCCAGATGTTTTAGAGTCTGAACTACATAAGCACTGTCAGAAAAAATATTACAGGGAGTTGTAGGGAGATCCTGAAAGACCTGTAACATGGCTGAGAGCTCTCTGAGCTGTACAGATCCCTGGAAAGGGAAAACTTTATGTGAGGAGAGTTGTCCTTCCTGGTAAATTATATAACCAAATTTGCATTTACTAGAATCAGTAAAGATTAGAGGAGCCTTAGAGGGTTACGTTTTGGGAATGCCTGGGGAAATAGGGACAGGGGAAGCTGTCTTATTCCTTGAA
>NW_008353342.1:4936970-4948587 GCF_000622305.1 Nannospalax galili
TGTAGGGTGAGGCAGTCCCAGTCGAAGCATTCCCTAAAGGTTTCATGTGCTCATTAATAGCCCTTAAATCATGTAAAAGTCTCCACTTTCCTGATCTCTTTTGTATAACAAAAATGGGAGAATTATGAGGACTAAGTGAGGGCTCAATATGACCCAAGGATAACTGTTCCTGGACCAAGGAGATCAAATGAGCTAATTTATGTAAAGGAAGAGGCCACCGCTCCACCCATATGGGAGCTTTAGTGTCCCACATTAGTTTGATGGGGGGCGACTTGGGCAGCGGAGCAGTGGCCGTTAGAATTGGGGGTGAGGGTGGGGGGCATTACCTAACCACTGGTCTACAATACGGTCATCATAAAAGGTTTTGTCATTGGTAGTTAGAATAACCTCCATATTGCAGAGGATATCTCTCCCACACAGGTTATGGGGAAGCCCTGCAGCTAGGAGTGGTTTAATAGCTCCTGTATTGCCATCCAGGTCAGTCCAGACCACGGGACGTTGGACCTGTAAAGTATTTTGTAAGCCCTCAACACCTTGTATGGGGGTCCAGGCTTATGGTGCCAATGAGACAAGGCTTCTTCCTATCTGATTACAGTAATATCAGCCCCGGTATTAATTAGGCCTTTAAACTTATGGCCATCTAGGGAAAGTTGCAGCCTAGGCTTATGCAAATCAATATGTATCGTCCATTGGATGTGGGGGTGTATTCCCTTACTTCCTCTCTTTGGGGCAGGGCTGAGAGGTACCCCGTTGCCCATTTAAAGGCACCTTTTGTATGGGTTTACCATCTGCATCCATCTTAGACCCATACTCTATTTTGAAGGGGGAACCTGGCTCCTTTTGGACAGGTACATGACCAATGGCCCTGTCCCCCGCAGGCCCAACATTTTGCTTTATCCATCTCTGCCTGAGGCAGATGAGCAGCCAGTGCCTTAGCAAGGGCTGCAGCATGGGCCTGAGTGGTCCCTACATCTCGGCAGGCCAGAATCCATTCAGAAACATCCTTGTGTCTAATGGGTCCTATGGCAAGGCAACACTCTGTAGAGCAGCCTTCATATACAAGATCCTTGAGCAAGGCATCAGCAGCTCCCTGATGACTGATCTTTCTATTTATACTTTGTTGGCATCTCTCAACAAAATCAGAGACTCAATCTGGTTTTTGTATCAATTTGGTTAATTTGGTATCACCACAAGTTGGCATACTTCGAAAAGCACGAAGTGCACAAAGCTGTGCTTGTTCAAAGTAGCGGGGAGGTCCCTCTGCCTGAGCTTGGGGGGTGGTCTCAAAATTGCTGTGTCCTACTAGAGCATCAATTCCAATGTTTTGGACATTGGCATGTCTATTGCCCTCTGCCTGTTGTTCACATTTATCTTGGTAAGCAGCTTTCCATAAAAGGAAATCACCTCCCTGTAAGCAGGCACAGGTGATATTCTGCTAATCATAGGGGGTATTGGCCGAATGACTGATTGTATCTAATAACTGACCAAACCAGGGGGAGTGAATGCCATCCTCAACTGCTGCCTTACGTAGCTTCCTTAAGGTATCATGAGAATATGGATTCCAGACATTGGGGTTCTGTTGTCCCTGATTGACAGTAACTGGGAAGAACTGTGGAAAATCTCCCATTGTATCATAGAAGAGGGGCCTAGGTGGGAGGGGTTTCCAGTCCTCCTCCAGAAGGGAGGGTTATGAACTAGGGGGGAGCTTCCTTAAAGCTAGTGCAAGATGGCGTAAAGTAGCCATCGCCCTGTAATGGCAGAGTGGAGGCTGCCTTAACTTCCTGTTTTCATCATAGCCGATACAAGATGGTGGAGGGTAGCCACTGCCCTGTAATGGCAGGGTAGAGGTGATCTTGACTTCCTATTTTTCATCAGGGGAGCTCTCAAACCCCAATTCCTCATTTTTTTATATCATCATTAACAGTCATAGTTTCATCAGAACCAGAATCCATTAGTTTTGTTTTAACTGAAAATGCCTGGGACAGGCTGTCCCCAGCATCCTGTTGTTGTATTTGCTCATCTATCTCCTTTAATAGGAGATTGTCCTGTTCAGGGGCTTTGGGGGGAACCCCCCAAAGGGAGGCCAAAATGGCTGTCACAATGGGGTAGAACAGCCCAGACTGTGGGCATCCCTCCCTGACTTCTCTATGCTGGACCAAGAATAAAATGCAAGCCCATTGTTTGGGATCCCAGCAAAAAGAATCTGTAAACCAGGGGGCAAGAGCTAGTACTTCATCTAAAACCTTAGTTACATCCTTTTCTGTTGCCCTAATTTGCCTACTCTAGAGGAGAGAAACCAGTGCAGCAGCACAGGGGCTGGCAGCAGCTGGATGACTATTCCCCATACCGGAGGTCACTCACCGTGCAAGACGTACCCAAAGGGACTCAGGAACCATTCAAGGAGACGATTGGCAAAGACGGGAGCAACATGCCCAACCAAAGATTGCAAGCTGGAAGAAAAAGCAGAACAAAATGAAAGCAGCGAGCAACCACAGGAATAGCACCTAGAAAGGGGGCGTCGGGAGCCCAAGGTGTTACAGCTCAGAGTGTTACAGCTCGGTGGGGAGGGGGTCCCAGCCTCACGTTTGGGCACCAGGTGTGGTCACCGGCTGTGGCTGCTCTCCTTCAGCTATGGCCACTCTCTTGCTCTCTTAGTTCCTCTGATCAGTTGTCTAGTCAGGACTCCAGGGCTGGTGAGGAGTCTTGCGTCAGCTTCTCCGCATTCAGATGAAGGAGACCAGGTTCAGTGACACAGATCTGCTTTATTGTAGGAAAGTATGGGCTTATATAAGGGTAATAGTCCAATCATAACACAGCATATGGGATCCCTTATTAGCATGGCAGACTAGTATCCTATTACAATCTAGCGGGCCAGATGCCCTATTAGTATGATAAGTTTCAGTTTCTAAACAGGAAGCAATGCATTCCAGCATGATAGGTATGTAAGGCAAAAGGCAAAATCAGTCACAAGATTTTCCACAACACGCCACCACACCCAGCTTTATCTTTTTTTAATGCTCCATGTGTCACATATCCTGGAACATATTTGAGTACAAAACTCTGGAAATTTCTTTCCTCGAAAACTAAAACTGATTCTATCACTTCACATACTTTTGTACAGTTGTTTCTTTTACTTTTTTTTTTTTTGAGACAGGGTCTTGCTATGTAGCTCAGACTGGCCTCCAATTCCTGATCTTGTCCTCCTGCCTCAGCCTTTCAGGTGCTGAAATCACAGGCATGTGCCACTGCGATGCTCACAGTTGTATTTTTCTGTGACCAGTACTGTTTTCTTAATATTTAGCTAAAGTAACAACCAAATTTCCAATAAAAACCATGTCACTAATAATAATTTTGTGTAATCACTTCAGCCAACTAGCAACTTTCAGTCTACTTAACACAACTCTAAAGCCATGGGCTTCCCTTATACACTGTTAAAGTGGCAAAATTAAGCATTTTCCTTAGCATGATACAAAGACTTAATAGCTGTCACATATAAAGATAAAAACCAATGCTGGTGAGATGGCTCAGTGGGTAAAAGTACTTGCTACCAAGCCTGATGGCCTGAGTTCAATCCCTGGCATCCACATGGGGGAAGGAGCAACTGACTTCTGAGAGTTGTCCTTTGACTTCTACACATATGCTGTGGTACACACACACACACACACACACACACACACACACCAAAATAAATAAAATGTAATAAAAATAATAAGTAATAAAAATTAAATACGCAAGCCAGATGTAGTGGTGCATGCCTTTAATCTCACCATGCAGGAGGCAGTCGCAGGCAGGTCTCTGTGAGTTCAAGGCCAGCCTGGTCTACATAGTGAGTTCCAAGCCAACTGTGGCTACAGGGAGACCCTGTCTCAAAAAAGACCAAAAAAAAAAAAATTAAATAAGCAATACGTATATCAACTTCAATTCATACTCATAATCAGTGTTTAAGTATTCAGTTTTACTTAAACAGTGTTGGGGTATCACAGGATTATCCATTATATTATTTTTATTAAAAAAAAATTTATGTGTATGAGTGTATTGCCTGCATGTGTGTAAGAGCACCCATACCATGCAATGCTCATGGAGGTCAGAAGGAGGTTGAATCTCCCAAAACTGGAATTAGGGATGGTTGTTAGCCACCATGTGGTTGCTGAGACTCAAACCATGGTCCTTTGCAAAAGCAGTCAATGCTCTTAACCCTTGGACCATCTCTTCATCCCCCCATTAAATTAGCTTAATTTAATATTAATCCAAGTTGCCAAATTACCTGGGAATCTTGGAAATTATATTTAAGTTGATAAATTATAAAACAAGCTATTGTTATAAAAATGTTAGTTAGAATTATTCAATCCAATTAAACACAAATATGCATCTTTATCCTAAACCTAGTATGGGATTAATGTTAGCTTATTTGATAAATAAATCAGTATAAAAGTGTAGGATATTCATGCTAATGACAGTGCTGTTAGAACTCTTGTCTAGCTGGGTAGGTTTCTTTTTTTTCTGTGCTATATAACTTCTGGCTTATATTTCATGAGGGTCACATAACTATTGAAGTTGATTTCTGGAGCGTGTTGGTTAATTTTTGTCATGATTTAAAAAATATTTTTTCTTTGTTGTATTCACCTCAATCAAAATCCTCAAGGAATATTTTCTAGAAGACTATAAATTTGTATGAGATTTATTCAGAAAAAAGAATACAAAATATCTCCACATATTTTTAATGATGATGGGCTCAGTATGTTAAGACATGACCTGCCCCTTTAAGTCAGTGGTAACTCTTAAAGAGGCCAGATCCCACAGCATGAAGAAACCAGGCCACATCCCCAGAAGCTCTCCTTGGGACAGGGAGTTAAGAAGTAGTCTGTGTTGTAGTCTAACAGTCCCCCTGATTCATAGTCCTAACTGGTGTCTAGATCCTTCATGCTCTTTGTCATGTATGCCAAGTTGAACTGAATCATGTGACATGAAACTTCCCACAAACACCCAAAACTTGTAAAAGAATGGTGTTTCCCTTATTCTTGGGATTGCTCTGGGGGATTCACTCCAAAGAGGCTCTGCTGCTCCCCTCAGTTCCCACCATCCCTCTTATGACGGTATGTGGTGTTTCCAAGCCACATTACTGTTATGCCTTAATAAAGAAACAGCCTAACTCAGCATCTGGTTTTTTTATTTGTTTGTTTGTTTTGTTTTTTTAAGAAAACTGCATTTTTAGCTGGGTGTGGTGGTGCATACCTTTAATTCCAGCACTCGAGAGGCAGAGGCAGGTGGATCTCTGTGAGTTCAAGGCCAAGGCCAGCCTGGTCTACATAGTGAGTTCCAGGACAGCTGGGGCTACAGGAGACCTGGTCTCAAAAAAACAAAAAAAAAAAAAAAAAAAAAAAGAAAACTGCATTAAAAAATATTTTATTTATTATTTTTATTTTATGTGTATGAGTGTTATGCCTGCATGTGGGTAAGTACACCCATGTCATGAAATGTCCATGGAGGACAGAAGAGGCTGTCAGATCCCCTGGAACTGGAGTTATGGACAGTTGGTAGCTGCCATGTGGGTGCTGGGATTTGAACCTGGGTCTTCTGCAAGAATAGTCAGTGTTCTTAACCACTAAGACATCTCTCCAGCCCTACTCTGCATGTGTTTTAAGGCCAAGAGTGGACCTGAACTGCTGAGCACAGGTTCCTTCAGATGTCTCCCAGAGCTGTGCTCCCAAGCCAGGGCTTTCCTCATTCTTTTTTCTCTAATTAGAAAAAATATTTGTTTAATGTTATGTTATGTATGTGAGTGCTTTTCTTGCATGTATGTAAGTGCACCCATGTTGTCTAATGCCCATGGAGGCCAGAAGAGGGTGTTACCATATGAGTGCTGGAAACTGAACCTAGGTCCTCTGCAAAAGCAGCCAGTGCTTTTAACTGCTGTCCCTTTGTTCATTATTTTATTGAAACAGTATCTCCAGCTTGAATGGGCAAGTAGAAGTCAAAACCCACAGTGTCACTCCATGTTCGGAGGTTAGTTTTCTTCCATTCAGGAGGCTCTGCATCCCTATTTTGCTATGTCCTAGGTGCCTTGTTGCGGGTTCTCCTCAGGCCAGCTGCGAAGACCCTAACCTGGATCGGGTTCCCTGCTGATTGGGGTGGGGCAAGAGGCATGGAGTCACAACACAGACTCCAGGAGTCGGGTAGAAGCAAGCACTAGGTGAGGTGCTGCAGGTTCGTTTAATGCAGGAGGGGACAGACCTTATATTTTCCTTTTCTCTGCTCCCAAGTCCCTTTAGTCAGTGTATCGTTTTCTGATTGGCCCGTGCCACACAGTCTCTCGGCAGTCACTGGGCTCATGAGCAGAGTACGGAGGTGGAGGCGTGGGCTCTTTTTGGTGGGTTATTTGTGGACCAAGAAGTGAAGTGAATTCTCACTGAATCCCAGGACTCTGGGTCCGTGCCATCTTTGGAGGCCTCCTGCTACAGTGCCTGACTCTAGAACAATTAATAAGCCTTCCTGTGCCTTTGTTTCTTCAGCTAAAAATTCTGTACTACTTGAGATGCTTGTTAGGTACTACTTGGGCCAGACTACCTGCAGCAGCCTCTTTCTCTCTCCATTCCCATAGCTTATTCTGTCATTCCAACCACTATAGGGAAATGACAGACACCCTACCAAGAGCTGGCTTATGAATCCTTGAGTGTTAGTTCCCCCAAGCAATCAGGAGCAATATGCAACATCCTGCATAGTGGGCACACATTAGCTAAAGAGCTAAATCTTTGCCCCTTCCCCTACCGCCAGAGAATCAGACAACCTGACTACAAGCATGTACTATGGGTTACTCATCAACTACATAGCATGGGACCTCTCTTTGCTTTGAACCTGTAAGAGGGTACTCCCCCTGTTAGATAGGTGTGTCCTCTGAATGAACCAGTCGCAGCGGAAGGTCTGAACCCTAAGAGATCCCGTAGACATAGAAGGAGACAGTCACCCCTCCTACTCAATTGGTCAGCTTCAACTGCATGAGGGGGTGGGTCTAAGGACAGACTCTGAAGAAGTCGGGAAGTGGTGGCAAGTTGCTATCTTGGAGGGGCACTGGTACACTGTTGGTGAGGGGTTGGTGGCAAATCTCAAAAATCTCAGTTGAGATGTAGGGGAAAGAGCCATGGGTGTATGCCTTTGTAAGTAACTTTCTTTTGGACATCATAAACTATACAAAAACTTGAATGGAATGCATGGTATCAGGTTTCATTGGTAGGGGGACTAGGACAGGATTGGCCTGGGAGCTGAGAGAGCTCCCAGAGGAGAATTTGGCACTATGCCCCCATTATGGAAATCAAACAGTTGAGACACCAAGCATTCGCTCAAAGGGTTGGATAACTCAGAGTTATTTATGCAGTGGGCCCAGAATTGTACATAGCTTTCCACAGGTTTTATATTTATTGCTCCCTGCCTCATTCTTTTTTTAAAAAATTATTTTTTTATTATTCCAAAAAGAGGCAATTTTTAACACATTTTTCCAGAAATAACTTGAAGTAGGTTACCTTAAAACATATATACAATGAAGTTTAAGGGGGGGGATAAGAATAAGAAATCAAAAAAGAAAGAATTTTCCAACATGGGGTCAACTTTGGTGGAATAATGAGGGTTTCCATTAGCTCTGTTCTTTCTTTTTTTTTTTTTTTTGAAAATTTTAATGAGTTTATTGGCCTTGCTAATAAAGCATAGGGTGGGGGTTTATTTACAGAAGAGTGGGGGCCCCTCTCCCCCATTTACAGCTGCCTTGGAAAGTCCACACTCAAATATAGATCCTGTGACTTCTGAACAGCCAGACAAAATTGTGAGAGAGGTGCCTTAGTCCCCCCCCACATGCAGCTAAGGTCGACTGATTGGGTGGAGGGGTAACTGACTCCACCAATGACTCCTTGATGAGCATGAGAAGGAGGTGTGACTATAGCTTGCTGACATAGTGGGTAAAGGACATTTCCAGGTAACACTCCACCCCTTCCTCCAGCTCTTACATTCTTTCCACCAACCTCTTCTGAAAAAGTCCCTGAGCCTTGGAGCGGATGGTTGGTGTGGGATGATCTTCCTTCCACTGTGCTAAGGCACTGAACTTTTGGGTCTCTGCATCATCTGTTTTCCATGGGCTGTTGGCCCTTTCCAGTGGGATTCCATCTTCTATAAAAAACACAAACAGCAAAAAGCAAGAACATCTAAACAGTGGCTACTGTATTAACTTAACCTATGGGCATAAACACAAATACTTGGATGGTACTTTAGCAGGTGCATCACATCCATCTAACAAAACAACTGCAATGGTTTCCCCACTGGGCCTATGTCCTCCTCTGTCACAGGGGGTTGGCCTGGTCTACAGTACCTGTGTATTCTACCTCCAGAAGCAGGCATTATAGCCAACTGAAAATTTGCTGGTTGTACATACACTAGATGCACCACTATTGTACCAGCTGGAACATCTTATTTGGCATGTTGATAGTGCAGCACATGGGGTCCATCACTGAGTAGAATTACAAGGGACAGTTTTCCCCCAGACATCTATATATAACCTTCTGTCCTGCCTCATTCTTTAGCTGTTACAACAATTGTGGATTTAATTAAAGTCTACACGATCACCAGTATATATCCTAAGACCATGGAGGGAAAATATCTTCTGTGGTCAAGAAACTAAGCATACTTACAGAAGCAGAGATTGAGGGTAGGGTTAAAACATTCTTTACAACAAAATGTATTGCTGGAAACTTGGCAAGCAGGATCAAACAGGTTTTCTACCAGACAACTGAGACACTTATTTCTTAAGATTGCCTTCGGGCCTTTTGTTCTCCCTCACAGCTCTTAGAAAACACTAAGTATAGAACTCTTGGCAAACATTTATTACAAGTTAATTCAAAATAGCTACCATGCCTTAAGTATATACTGTTTATAAAACAATGCTAAATGCATACTAAATAACATCAAATACATGGGTATGTATTTTTCTTATTTACCAATAAGCACTTTTCTTCATTGGCCTGAACTCCCCTCAGTGCCTCTGCCATCCTGCTGCCTATCTATGGTGTTAATAACTCTCCTGATAAATCTGTTACCCCACAGAATAATCTGCCTCAGCGTCCCCCTGAAGCCCCTAACCTGAGACCTTACAATGTTGATGTAGGAAGATCCCTTGAGCCCAGGTTTAGAGCCAGCTTGAACAACATGGTAAGACCTCTCAAAAACAAACAATAGCAACAACAAAAATCCAGCCCAAGGTAGGGAAGAGGGAGGATAACTGGGCTTGCCTCCTAGGGTGGTCAAGAAGATTCAGTGATGTTATATGCATCCAACTCAAATTTGTCTGATAGTGTTACCATAGCCTTGGAGGCCACTGTGGTTCTGGATCCCACCTCCTGTTTCCTGACCATACTGTGAAGGTGACCCTTAGATTTGCCATGCCTAAGAATTTAAATCACCATATGAAAAGGTAGAGGTATCTAGGCTTTGTTGAGGCCCTTTGAGGTAAAGCTACTTCCTCCTGGTCAAGAACTGCATCTAAATTATACCTCTGACCCTAGGTAGAGATCCCAGACATTATACACTATTGTCTCCTTCTAACTGTTGATCCAGCCAGGATCAACTGGCTAGAGTCTGTCCCACTGTCCCAGGAAATCTGAGTCACCTGACAATATGCTGAGAGAGGAGGACTAATGATGCTCTTAGTGAAATAATTTACTTTTCCTTCCAGAAAGCCCTCCCTGGATACAGCTACTTACAGAGTTTCCATCAGACAGGCTGATGAGTCTCTGCCACATGGCCTACTTGCTTTTCTGAGTCCTAAGTCAGAAAAACATAACTTTTCATTTTCCTTCTGTTAGGATTTAGTTAAGGGTAGGCAGTAGGGAAAAGATGGGAAGGAGGGAAGGAATAACATTCCCACTTAACTGGTGGAATATGTCAAAACAAGGCCATTAACTGGAAAAAAAAAAAAAAAAAAGACTATCCACCTGACAAGGCCATCTGTCAGGTAAGCACACTCGTCTTAGTCATCTCTCTCCTGGACAGGGACAAAAGATAAAGTATGGGAAGAGGGAATCAAAGGAGAGAAAGACCTGGGCACCCTATACAAGAACCAGCCCAGACGCCGTTTGGTTTGTGAGCTCTGGAGACCCCACCTTTGCAGCTAGGTGTCTTTAGCTCTTTGCGCTTCACTTTCTGCCTCAAAAAGTGGCTTGTTTTCATCTTTTCTGAGTCTTCTTTACTCATCCCTTGGTGTTTAATTCTTTGTCCACATTTGGAAAGAACCCAGAATCCAGGCCAACCCACCCTTGGCTCCCACCACCCCCAACACTTCTTTTCTATCTGTTTCTTTCAGATACTGACCAAAGCTTAGGCCTGTGTCCCAGACACTCTAGGTTTTACCATTCGCTGTCCAAAGCTCCCCTGTCACCTTCCACAGTGTCTCTGCTTGCTCAACTCCATTGCAAAAGGCAAGGTTTTCTTTCTTCCTGTTCTCCATCTCCCCTATCTGGGCAGCTGCTGAGACTTACAACTTGCCTGTCCTATTGGTTTTTCTCCCTTGAATGTTGGGGACCCCTGTTGTGTAAAGTAGCAGTCTCTCCATGTCTGGATAGCCTATGGGCTCGGCTTCATATGCAGAGACTCCTTTTATCAGCAGGGTGCCTTCCTGGCATCTTCCTGACTCATCTTTTGAAGTAGCCATGGCCTCTGGCTCTGGAACTGCCAGCTTTTCCTGTGTGATTTTCAGGCAGTCTGACAGCCTGGCAGGAGCCCACTTCCATATGTAAATAGGGCATCCCACAAAGTACCTATCAGCTAAGGCTTTTACCACTACCCCCACAGTATAAAGTATCCTGGTTTTCCCTCAATAATCAAAGCTGGATCACTAAGGCCTAGAGCCGAGCTGAGTCACTGAATAAAGGGGCTGTACCACTGACTGAGCTGAGTTCTGTGTCTTACTGCCTAAGATCCAGCCTTCCCAGAGAGGGCTGTCTCTTCGTAAGCCGCGACTCACAGAAATCCAGCTTTCCCGTCCTGCTCGTGACCCGGCAGCTGACAGGTCCCAAACTTAGAGAGAGAGTCCACGGTGGATTGGGACGGAACCCTACCGGGCCAGCCTCGGTAGCAGAGAGCCTCAACAACGCGGAGAAGCAGGGACCTGCCTGGGAGTGCAGCGATCAGTAGAATCGCCAGCACCCAGTAGACGCGGAGACCCACAGCAACGCGGTGCGGGACATGCACGCACCCCAGCAGACGCAGCCCGCGGGACCCGCCGCACCCCAGGTGTGTGCAGGAGACCGGTGCCATGCCCAGTAGCTGGCGCCCCGAGATCCCCGCGCTTCCCATATCTGGGGCCCAACGTGAGAGCCTCTGAACCTCACGCTAGCTAGTAGCTGGTGCCCTCTGAAATGCAGGATTTGTGAGTATCTCTCCCACGAGGAGAGCAATGCAAATCTTTTTCTTTCTTTCATCTCCCATCATGAGAATAAAAAGGCAGCTGTGCCCCCAAGCCTCCCCACTCGTGGGGCCTGGCAAATCTCTTCTAATTTCCCACTTTTTCTATCCTAACACTGCTAAAAAAAAAATCCCAAAAGTTCTAAGAAATCTCCACGTAAGCTTTGGAGTCAGCTTCTAA
>NW_008353342.1:4948915-4949701 GCF_000622305.1 Nannospalax galili
TTCCCTTAAAGCCCTGCTTGAATCTAGAGAGCTTAAGATTTCCAAAAAAGAAAGCTCAAAATTTTGGAACGAACTTTATCAATTTGCACCCTGGATCCTATCAGCAGACATTTCTGATCCAGAGGTCTGGACTAACATTACATATCTGGCTCATAAAAAAGAAATCCAGGAAAAGCATAATTTCCCTCTTTCCTTTTTCCCCATAATAGTAGCCATCCAACAATGCTTAGGACAAGCATCAGAAAATAATAAAGGGGAAGGTTCAAATGACAAAAAAGACCCTAAAAATTGCCCAGTAGCAGATTCAACAGAAGTCAGACAAAACCTACTCATCAGCAAAATTAATCTTTACCCCCCTCTTGCTGATTTAACAAGCCCAGATATTAATGCCCAGACTTCAAAAGCTCCCAAAGATCCTCAGATAAATTCCCCTCCCCCTTCACCTCGGCTACCGTCACACCTTGTGGCTCTGCCACCGCCTGTGGCGCCATTCCAGCCATGCCCTACAGCCACAGAGCAACTGTGTAATCTCAGAGATAGTGGAAGTTGCCAGCCTCAATGGCCTCAGGACCCCCAAATCCCACCGGTAGAGGCTTTTCCTGTTAACTTACAAATAGCAAGGCAACGCCCACTAGCCTGGTACCCACTCCCAGCAGCAGAATTTAAAAAATTATGCCAAGCTGTCCATGGAGTATGCCATAAACCCATAAAAGAAACTATTACAGCTTTTACAGATGGAGGAAAAAAAGGGCCTGATTGGGCATATATTGATTCCCTAAAGACCCA
>NW_008353342.1:4951921-4969337 GCF_000622305.1 Nannospalax galili
CTAAGACCTGGAGTGGAGCTGAGTCACTGAATAAAGGGGCTGTACCACTGACTGAGCTGAGTTCTGTGTCTTACTGCCTACAATCCAGCCTTCCCAGAGAGGGCTGTCTCTTCGTAAGCCACGACTCACGGAAATCCAGCTGTCGCCGTCCTGCACCTCCCCTCATGACCCGGCAGCTGACCGGTCCCGAACTCAGAGAGAGAGTGCATGGTGGATTGGGACGGAACCTGACCGGCCAGCCCCGGTAGCAGAGAGCCTCAACAATGCGGAGAAGCAGGGACCTGCCTGGGAGCGCAGCGATCAGTAGAGTCGCCAGCACCCAGTAGACGCGGAGACCCACAGCAACGTGGTGCGGGACACGCGCGCACCCCAGCAGACACGGCCTGCGGGACCCGCCACACCCCAGGTGCACGCAGGAGACCGGCGTCACACCCAGCAGCTGGCGCCCCGAGATCCCCGCACCACCCATACTTGAACTCTAATAAAATTGCCCTCAGGGTTTACTTCTAAGTCCATTTCTAAATTCTTTCATTAACAAAGACCACACAAAAGAGAACCCCAGTTTCCCTAGTAATAATAGCAAACACTCAATAACTGTTATTATTTAGAATTACTCACGAGGGCAAAGAAATGGAGAAGCATTGTGAGGGTGGGACTGAACTGTCCAAAGGGATTCCATTTGTTCTAGCTGACTCCATTCTGTACTGCCCATCCGCTACTCCCACCCTTGCTAACCACCTCCTGCAGGGCAGAACACCCCTATCCAGCTGTACCTGCAGTTCCAGGAAATACACTATTTCTATAGTACCAGGAAGAAAACTTATTCTTGAGAAATGTCTAACAAATTTTTTGTCATCTGGCCTGCCCCTGGTATGATATAATTGTGTGTGTGTGTGTGTGTGTGTGTTTCTTTTAACTTTAAAAAAAATTTATTTTATTTTATGTGTATACATGTATTGCTTGCATGTAGGTAAGTGCACCCATGTTGTGCAATGCCTGCAGAAGTCAAAAGAGGCTGTCGGATCCCCTGGGATTGGAGTTACAGACAGCTGTTAGCTGCCATGTGGGTGCTAGGATTCGAACACTGGTCTTCTGCAAGAACAACCAGAGTTCTTAATCGCTCAGCCATCTGTCCAGCCCCGTAATTTTGGTTTTTTATTTTATAAGCCCTACCCTACCTCTCCTTGGGTTCAAGGGTTCTTTCTGGTGTGAGCCTACTCTAAACTGCCAGCTAACGAAGGACTCATAACTCAGCCATCATTGTTGATATAAAAACATAGCTCTCACTTCAAAGGTATAAGAGATAGTTTATTCTGGAGCCAAATATGAATGACCATGGCCTGGGAACACAGATTTAGGTTTCCCCAAATTCCATGTTCTAGTGTGGAAACACTTTCATGAAGTTTTTATAGTTGCAGAACAAAGAAAAGTCATAAATCAATACACTGTTCAAATACACTGGTGGATGTAGGAAACCAGGATGCCAGGCCCTAGGGTGAGGTGAGCCTAAAATTTATAGGTCCAGGCTTCATTCTCTGCTAAAGGGAGGAGCACTGAAAACAGTGGCTCTGATAATCCCTGGCTTGCAGAACACTGCTAGACTGGCAGGAGGAAGCGGCCTGGTCATAAAAGTGCAGGCTCCCTGCTCTGTGGGAAAGCGTCTTGTTCAACAATCCTTAGCTCATCTCCTTGTCCTAAACAAATAACCCAGCTATCCCTGGCTAAGAGATTAGGCCAGATTAAAGGTTTAATCCTGAGCTAAAAGCTAAAAGTTGACCATGCTTTTAGCTCTAAGAAAGAAAACATTGTGGCCAATAAATTACTGGATGGGAATTGATAATCTTGAGTAAAAGTTTAAGAATCCTTCTGGCGCCAACTAACAGACTAAATGTCCTGTTTCTTTGTACCCTAAATCTTTGTATGTGACTGCCATACCCACGTGACTGCTAGTTCCTTGGGATGTATAAAAACTATCTGAATTCTAAAATAAATCATCCTGTTGGGAAGACACAGGTCCCAGAGTTTATGACTCTGTCCCCGATCAGACCCTCTGCCCTGAAGCCAGCAGGTCCCCCTCTAAGCAAAGCAAACCTGAGTCCCGACAGGTGGATACATTCAGTAGGTGGGTCACAGCAAAGGGGGGGTGGGATGAGGGCTCTACTATAGTTCTCAGATGCTGATGACTTTCTTAGCTTTTTGGTTGGTGGGAATTGGTGGTTTGTTAATAAATACCTTTCAAAAAAGGTTTGGGTTTTTTTTTTGGTCTTTTTGAGACAGGGTCTCCCTGTAGCCCCAGCTGTCCTGGAACTCACTATGTAGATCAGGCTGGCCTTGAACTCACAGAGATCTGCCTGCCTCTGCCTGCTGAGTACTGGCATTAAAGGCGTGCGCCACCACGCTTGGCTCAAAAAGGTTTTTTATCTGTTAATCACAGGATGTTAGGTCAAAAACAGAAGTGGGCAAGGAAATGACTTTTTAGGGTCTAAAGACAGCCTGAGATAAGTGACAATTAGGGTTTGGAGCTGAAGCATTCCAGACTCTCTACAATTCCAGACTCTCCACAATCTCTGGAGCTCTAATCAGTTAACCAGCCTTGCAGAAAGTCCAGTTTGAAGATGCAAGGTTTTTCTGGGAAATTTCATTCACAGTGGCATTCCTCTGTGACTCATGTTAGGTATAACAGAACATTTGTGCATCTTTGAATGACAGCCCAGGCTTGTGGTGAGTGATGTGAAGGATCTGCATGCTGCCGTCCAGAATAGAGGGAAAGTATTGTAATAGGGAAGTGGGGGCTGGAGACAGCAGCATCAAGAGTAATATGTGAAAGAAGCCAGTTGGCAAAGAGAGATCAAAGCCCTTCCCTACCTGGGCTTCGTGCAACAAACAGCACGCTCCAGAAAAGCCCCCAGTATACAACCTGGGAGAGTGTGCAGGTACTATGTAAATTTCCTATAAAAAGTTACACTGTTTGGCTCAGGGCCCAGATGTTGGAGCACAGACCTTTCCCAGCTCAGTAGCTCACTCCCATTCTCCAGAGTGCTTTTCCTTTCTTTCTTTTTTTTTTAAAAAAAATATTTATTTAATAACCACATTATTAGAAGAAGCATTTCATTATAGCTTTAACATATTCAATACCAATTTCCAGAGCAAAGATACCTCTCTTTCAAAAGTGGCTGTAAATTTTTATGTTCATGGTTGAATTAATACAGTTATACAATATTGAACTCAGTATAAACCCTATAAGATATAAAATTGAATGAGATTTTAACCTTTAAAACAGATCTTCATTTTATTTTAAAATATAGTTTCCTACAGAAAGACTCATTTTTAATGCTACTAACATTTAGATGTGTGCACATGCGTCTCTAATCGCTATATATCTGATTATTACTAGTCACAGTCAGTTACAATCAGATCCTTGGCACCTGAGTATAGATATAAAGTCATCAGGTAGATTTCAATGGTAATGTTTATCACCTCTAGTAATTAATATGAAGTAAATTTTTATGCTTCTTCCTCAACTATAATTCATTTTTTAAAATTTGTTGATTTTGTGTGTGTGTATATCCTACAGAACATCCCAAACAATCTTATTCATCAATATACCCACATCCCAAATGGCACACTCCCATAGCCCCCCCACCACTGGAACCCATATACTCTGTCATCCCTGTTACTGTCCATGGTGTTGTCAGAGCCCCCAGCCATTCCCCAGTGCTTGTCCATCCACTGAATCTAGTCAGCCTACCTAGAGTTCCTTGTTTTAGGAAGGTCAGCTGTTTCTCATCAAGCAACAATCAGTTGTCTTCCTTTAGATAAAATTGGGTCTGCTGTTCATTTTCCCAGTTCTATGCTGGGATACTGTCTGGGAGTTTCTTTCCTTTCTTAATAAACCATTCCTATTTCTAACGTTTCCTTGATTCAATTCTTTGCCCTGGGACACAAGTGCCTGCATACTTCAGCAGGAACGTTGGAGCTCAGATCCACATTGATAATATAAGAACTTAGGCAAAAAGCCAAGGAGTGATCACTTGATAACAGCATGATCCTTTTGTTTTTTTAAAAGAAATTTGCTTTTATTTTATGTGTATGAGTGTTTTGCCTGAACACAAGTGTATCATGTCATGCAATGCCCACAGAGGCCAGAAGAGGGCATTGGATTCCCTGGAATTGGAGTTAGCTGCAATATGGATGCTGAGAACCAAACTTGGGTTCTCTGCAAGAACAGCCGGTGCTCTTAACTGCTGAGCCATCTCTCCAACCCTGTTATTGCTATTTCTATAGTCATTGATTTTCACTCTACATTTAGGAAAAGCTCCTCATTTTATTTTGTGCATTGTTTTGTGCAATAATAAGAAGAAAGTGTTTGGCTGTGTCCCAAGATTCAGCCTTGGTTCTGTCCCCCACGTGCTATAATAGTCCCAGCACTGTTTAACTGGTCAATCATCTGGTCACAGGACCACCCTTAGGAAGGCAGGTTCACCTTATGTTATGCTAAATAGGTGGACGGAATACCTAGTGCGTTATTGAGATGGCGAATTTTTCCTGCCTGGAATCCCGCCTCCTAGCACAGAACTTCTGGACCAGCCACAGTCATGTAGCCTATAAGTCTGTCCACTTTTCTGAATTCTTCAGAAAAATATAATCTTTCCTTTTCTTCTCCATATCCCTTTTCTAAACATGCTTTCTTCAAGGCTTTGTGCTGCCCCTAGCATATTGTATCTCTTTACTTTCTCTAAAGCTTCCTTCTCCCAGCCATGTGGCTGCCAGTCAGCCACAGTCTCTGACCTCCATGTGGGCTGTAAACCTGGATGGCTTCATGGCTTTCTTTCCTTCTCCCCTCCATTCTCCTCAAGGCAGCTGCCAAGATGACCAGCTTGCCTGCTGCCCTGAGGATTTTTCTTTAGAATTCTAATAAAATTGTAAAGTCTTAAATCTTGTACCAAGGACTTTATCTTTTGGACTTTACCTTTATTCCATCTCCTCCAAGTTAGGGTGGTGCTTCCTAAATTGGCTCAGAGAGTGCTGGCCAGCTAAATAGATTCAGCTGATTTGGAACTTTTTGGAGTCTGAGTGGTCCTCCCGGGTGGTTCCCAACTCTGAAATAGTGCAAAGCTGCTGCCATACTCACTAGTTTTGCCAGTGTTTACTGTGCATTTTGTCTTGCTTCAGTTGGCATCATTTCATGCCACATTAGCCATATAAGGAGGATTTATGGCAAATGATATCAAACAGTTTCAATTAGCAATGAGGCCAGGTGTGTAGAGCTGGAAAATTGTAAATGGGACACTCTAACCTAGAGCATCCTAGTTATTCAAAACATTCTCTTAACATCTGTTCAAGTCACGTTCATTAGCAGGCATTTGCAGTGCTGTGAATGGAATAATGATTTCCAAAGACAAGGCAATCAACAGTTGCTTGATTTGGAAACTGAATAGTTCCTGTTGATTTGCATGACAGTGTCAGAGTGTGGCTACAAAGAATGCTGTTCTGGATTGAGTGAAAGAAAGTGGAATTGCTTGCGGGATCTTCTAGAACTCTGGGAGTAGACATTCAAGGCCTTTCTTCCACTCCCTCCATGTCCCACCATGCATCACTATCCAGCAGTCTGCCAGGCGGCCATTGCTCTTCGCTGCCCACCCTTCCAGCTCTGCTCCAACTGCCACATTGACTGCCACAACCACCTGCTGCGGTATGTGTCCCTGGCCTTAGTCCCTCCAGTGCGCACCACACATTGCTCCTGCCCGAGTGATTGTTTTGAAGGTTTTACTTCCCATGTCAAAGTTATTGGCTATGTCTCTGCTAATTACAGGATATAATCTAAACTTTTCTTTCCTTTACATTTATTTAGTTAGTGCATGCATGCATAGAGGCCAGAGGACAACTTGCAGGAGTTGGTTTTCTCCTTTTTACCATGTGGGTATGGGGACTGAACTCAGGTCATTGGGTTTGGCGTCAAGTGCCTTTGGCTGCTGAGCCATCTTGCTGTTCCCTGCAACCCAAACTTCTGTGCTTGGCATACAAAGACATCAGAATTACGTTTTTCTTCCTTCCTTTTCTTTTGCAGGAGCTCCAGAGTGCCGGGCTCCTTGTGGTTCCCTGACTTGCTCTTCATTTTTCATCAGTTTCTTTTCTCTGTAAGGAATTCCCAGACTGTTGAGAATACCAGGGGGGGGGGGCTCTCCCTCTGCTCCTACAGCATGTGAACTGCAAACTGCAAATAAACATCACACTTGCTTCTAGTTAGTATATTTCTCTTCATTACAATGGCAGCTCTTTAATGGAATGGGCTAGTTTGTTAATATTTGCATTTGGATTCTTTGAGCCTCACGTGTTAGAGGAGTGTGATGGTTGGTTTTAATGTCAACTGGTCACAAATTAGAATAGGCTGAGTAGGGAGCCGCACCTGAAGAATTGTCCTGGCTGTGTAATTGATGTGGGAAGATCCACCCCAGGTGTTGGCAGCTGTTTCTCGTTGCAGCAGGGATAAAAAGGGCAAGGGGAAGATTTCTCGCCCTTTGCTCCTTGCCCCGCCCTCTCGCCACAGAGTTGATTTATCCTGTTCTGTTGCCGTTGCTGATTCCTTTGCTGACATCAGAACCAGAGTTTTTATCCATCATTGACTCCAAGGACAGTTGGTGCGCCAGGAACCCTCCAGCTTTACATGCCAGATTGGGACTGCTGAAGCACCCAGCTCTGTGGACTGAGCAACTACCAGGTTCTCAGACGCTCAGTCTGTGACACAGCTGTTATTATGATTCCAAGGCAAGATGGTTTGATTAATTCTTTATATATACCTATATGTATATATATTCTATGTATTCTATCATCTATCTATCTATCTATCTATGTATCTATCTATCTATCTATCATCTGTCTATCTGTATCTATCATCTATCTATCTATAAGTTTACATATGTAAATATCTTACATGTATACATACATACTTACTAAACTCAATTCTATCATCTATCTATCTATCTATCTATGTATCTATCTATCTATCTATCTATCATCTGTCTATCTGAATCTATCATCTATCTATCCTCATCCTATTGACGCTGTTCCTCTAGGGAATTCTAATAGAAGGAGGCATCATCTAATTGTTGGATGAATCTAATATTCAAGTTAAGAATTTCATAATAATTTTTCTTTACAAGGCAACATTTTACTTTTGTTAAATTTCACAATAATTTAAATTTAAAAAATAAATAGCATGCTTAAAAATTATTACCTATCTTTCATCACGTATTTACCACTCACCAGATCCTTAAATAAACACTTTGGTTGGTGTGCTGGATAGCTTTAGTGTCAACTTGACACACCTGGGTTGAGGGAGCCTCAATCGGGAAATTGCCTCTATCGGACTGGCCTGTGGCCATGTCTGAAGGGCATCTTCTTGATGAGTGATGTGGGAGGGCCCAGCCCACTGTCGGTGGTGCCACCCCTGGGCAGGTGGGCCTGTGTTGCATAAGAAAGCAGGCTGAGCAGGGGCCAAAGGAGCAAGCCTGTAAGCAGCGTTCCTCCATGGCCTGTGCTCCAGCTCCTACCTCCAGGTTCCTGCCCTGAGTTCCTACCTTGGGCTCCCTGATGAACTGTGTGCGACCTGGGAGATGTAAGACAAATAAACCCTTTCCTCCCCAAGTTGGTACTGGTCAGAGTGTTTTGTCACAGCAATGAAGAAACAAACTAGGACAGTTGGTGTTTCCCAAATTTCAGTGTATACCATTTTCTGTAATTTGACTCATGTTACTAATATAAAAGTATATTAACGTGAAATTTTACATTGCTGCCATGTATGGGATGCTGGTGTCACTTGCCATAAATGGAAATAGAACAAATTATGCAATTCAAACAACAGAATATTTCACCAACATGCCTAACTGTTCTCCACTGAGAAGTATTAGGATCAAACAGGAAATAAAAGTTTTCACTTAATTTCTCAGAGTCAGAAGAAGTTGTGAGGACGAGCAGTAACAAAAATGTTTTGATATAAACTTGTTCCAATAATTCTAATTTATGTGTATTCATAATTTGGGTGGTGATTACATATAATTTATTCTTGACATTTGTTAACTAAAATGATGACAGAGACTTTTGTTCAACAAATTTTGGTTGAAAGCAGTGTCTGAATAGAGTGCTAGAATTTGTGTAAAATTATTTGACAGCAAAGAGATGGAGAAACACTTCTTATTAATTTGAGTCTGCCAACAGGATTGGACAATGTGGATTAAATTTTTTCTTTCACTGGTAATGGTGGTGCACACCTTTAATCCTAGCACTGGGGAGGTAGAGACAGGCAGATCTCTGTGAGGCTGAGGCCAGCCTGGTCCTCTAGTGAAATCCAGGCCAAGGGCAACAGGGAGATCATGTCTCAAAAAGAATTTTTTTTTCTTCCATTACGTTCTTTGAGTTATTTTTTTACTTCAAAGTTTTGCAGTAAGATTTGTGGCCTAGTCAGGTACGGTGGTGCATGCCTTTAATCCCAGCACTTGGAAGGCAGAGGCAGGTGGATCTCTGTGAGTTCAAGGCCAGCCTGGTCTACATAAATGAGACCCTATCTCAAAAGAGATTTTTGGCTGAGACTTCAAAATCAATTTATTCATCCAACGAAAGAAATCAAACATATCACAATTAAGAAGTTGGTGTTGGGGGCTGGAGAGATGGCTCATTGTAAGAGCACTCGATGCTCTTGCAAAGGACCTGAGTTCAGGTCCCACCACCCACACGGTAGCTAACAACTGTCTAACTCTCATTCCAGGGGATCCAATACCCTCTTCTGGCCCCTGTGGGCATTGCATACAGGTGGTGTACTTATATAGTGCAGGCAAAACATTCATACACAGAAAATAAAAATAAAATAAATACAAAGTAATAACAATAAAAAAAAAAAAGAAATAGATGTCCCTCGGTCTTGTGTTAGGATTGTTAAAATAGCAAATAGGCCCATAAGTTTAACTGGTCAAGAATATAAAATCTTTAGTCTATCTGTTGGAAGACTCACCTTTTCAGTTTCACTGGTCAATCATCTGGTCATAGCACCACCCTAGGAAGGCAGGTTCACCTTAAGTCATGCTAAATGGATGGGTGGAATGCCTAGTGCATTAATGAGTTCGTGAACTTTTCCTGCCTAGAAACCTGCCTCCTAGAATGTAGGTCTCTGTAAGTCTTCCCACTTTTCTGAATTCATGTAATGTCTCCTTTTCTTCTTCATATCCCTTTTCTAAACATGCTTTGGACTGCCCTAGCATCTTGTATTTCTTTACTTTTTCCTAAAGCCATGTGACTGCCAGTCTGACCTCCATGCAGGCTGTAAACCTGCATGACTCCATGGCTTTCTCTCCTTCTCCCCACCATTCTCCTCCTCAGGGCAGCTGGTGAGATTACCAGCTCACCTGCCCTGAAGATTTTCCTTAAAATCTTAATAAAATTGTCCTAAAAGCTTCCATTTGGGTCCATTCTTAAATTCTTTTATGAGACTAAGAACCCTCTAGGGGATGCTCTTTCTCCCCATTTCAAGACCACTGCATTCCCTTTGACTCATATGGAGTATTGCTTTGTAGGGATGAACTCATGCCATTTTGTTTTCTGATTGGTTGGTTTACAGTGCTGAGGAGTCAAACCCAGGGCTCCATGCATGCTAAGCAAGTGTTCTACCACTAAGCCACACTCTCAGTTTAGTTTTTGTATTTTTATAGTATTTTTCCCAATCAGTATTCTGAGGAATAAAAAAATATTATTTTGGGGGCCCGGAGAGATGCCTCAGTGGTTAAGAGCACTGGCTGCTCTTGCAGAGGACCTGGGTTAGGTTCCCAGCACCCACACAGCAGCTAACAACTGTCTGTAACTCCAGTTTCAGGGATCTGACACCCTCTTCTGGCCTCCACAGGCATTGTATGCATGTGGTACACTTACATATATTCAGGCAAAACGCTCATTCACATCAAATAAAAATAAATAAATAAAAAATTTTTTTAAAGAAAGCTCCTCTTGAACTCAGCTGTGCCTGTTTCCCACAAATAGTATGTTTTTTTCCATTTGATTCTAGACATTTCAAATATCATTTATAGTTTCTTTCATATATCAGTGTGCTACGTCAAAGTTTGTTCTTTATATTTTATTCTTAATTTTGTACCTAGGTGCAGAGAAAAAATGTCAGTGGAGTGCTCAGCCATAGACAGGACACCTAACCACACCCAGCCCCACCCTTAAGGTTCAGGGAACATTGAAGCATTGAAGAGGGGGAAAAAGACTGTAGGAGTCAGAGTCCGGGGAGGTCATGACTGAATGACTGAAACTGTGTCTTCTTTGCATGACAGGACTGCTGCATTCATGAACTCACAGCAGCAGTGATTACCTTCCAAGACCTGTACCAAGATCAAGCCCATCAACAACCCAGCATGAAGAGGGAGGGCCTCTCACCTCTAACGGAGCTATGGACAGTTGATGACTTCTGGGGGAGGAGAGTCAGTTTTCTTTAAGGGTGTGGTCCCTGGTAGGTTGACCATGTTCCAGTGGATGGCCCACACCCATGAGATTATTGCAGCACAAATTGGACTTGATGGGTTATTTATTTATTTATTTATTTATTATTCATTTATTTATTTATTTATTTTTAAAAAGGAGGAAACAAAGTTGGAAGTGGGTGGAGGTGGGTCTGAGAGGAGTTAGGTGGAGGAGGAGGGTGAATATGATCAAAATACACTGTAAGAAATTCTCAAGGAATTAATAAAAATGTTATATTGTTAAAAAAAGTTTGTATTTAGATTTTTTTTGAAACAGGGTCTCACTATGTAGCCTAGGCTGATATGAAACTGGTGATCCTCTTGTCTCAGCCTCCCAAATGTTGGAATTACAACTGTGTGCCATTGGGGCTGGAAAGATGGCTCATGGGTTAAGAGCACCTCTTGCAGGAGTTCAATTCCCAGCAAGCACCACATGGCGACTAACAATTATCTGCAACTGCAGTTACAAGGGATCCAATGCCCTCTTCTGGCCTCCATGGATGCCAGGCACACATGTAGTTCACATAAATACATACAGGCACAACATTCATACACATAAAATAAAAATAAATTAAAATTTGTTAAATTTAAAAAACAATGTGTACCACCATGCCTGGCTAAATCCGCTGTTTGATTCCTAAATATTTGAGGAATTTTCCATGAACGTACTAGGTATATTATTATTTCTTAACATAATTCTGCTATGACCAGAAAATGGACTTTGATCTCCTTTTTAAATTTTATTTTTAATTAATTAATTAATGTTATTTTTATGGTACCAGGGATTGAGCCCAGGGCCCTATGCATGCAAGGCAAGGCTCTACCACTGAGCTATATCCACAGTCCTTTCTTTCAAGTTTAGGGACATACATTATGGCCTAGTATGTTCTAGGATATTCTTCCTTGATATATATATCCACTGTTTTGTGCTAGAGTGTTAAACAAACACCCAAGAGGACATGTTGGTGACTAAGAGTGTTGCTCAAGTCTTCATATCCTTACTGATATATATATATACATATGTACATATATATACACACATATATATATATGTTCTTATAATTCCTTAGATATGAGTACCAAAGTATCCAACTTTGTTGTTGTTATTGAAACCAGGAGTAAATCCAGGCTTTGCATGTGCTAACCTGTACTCTGCTAACCAGCTATACCCTGTCCTGCCTCATGTATTTTGACATTCTATTAGGTGAATACAAACAGGGCTGTGGTTTCTTGAATTAAGGCCTTATCATTCTGAAACATGCCATTTGTTCTGTTTCACTCTATGTGATATTAATATAGCCAATTCAGATATACAATGTTTGTTTGTTGAGATGGGGTCTCATGTAGCCCAAGCTGGCCTTGAATTTGCTATGTATCGGAGAATGACCTTGAACTTCTGATCCTCCTGCCTCTACCTCCTGAGTGCTGGGATTACAAATAGGCACCACCATGACCAGTTTAGGCAAGGTTGGGGATGGAACCCAGATCTTTGCGCATGCTAAGGGGACCACTTCACCTACTGAACTGGAGCCCCAGCTTAATATAGCCAATTCCATTGTCTATTGTGTAAATCTTCCTTGGTATATCCTTGCAGATCTTTTTACATTTAAATTTCATATTTAATGTCAGTTTATTAGAATCAACATATTGTTGGTTTTGTTTTGTTTTCTTACAGTGTTGGGGATCAAACCTAGGGCCTTGTGTATATTAAGCAAGTGTTCTACCAGGGAGCCACATCCCAGCACAGTGTTAGCTCCTGATCTTTTTACTCAGTTTGATAATCTCTTGTTTTTTTTTTTTTTTATTTCTTTAGAGCGTCTATGTAATTTTTACTTAGTGCAATTACTACTGTGATGGGTTTAAAGATAATTATTCTATTGTTTCTAAACACGCCTTTGTCTTTTTTTTTTGGATCATCTCACATTATTCATAATACAATTTCATCTCCATTGTTATTTATAAGATACGTTCTTCTTTACCTGTAGGGTTGAGGTGTGCCTCTTTGCCTTAGCACCACTGACTGCAGCCAGTGTCTAAGTATCTCTTCTGATAGAGTGAGAGAATCTTCTAGTAGCACATCTCTACTTCCCTTCAGGCTCTTGTGCTGTTTTCATGAATTTCACCTCTATATAAGTTATAACCCCAAGATACATTGTTATTTCTGCTTTAAATACTCAATTATCTTTTTTCTTTAAACAGTGCTAGAAATTAAGCACAAGCCTTACTTAATGTTAGGCAAGTGCTGGACCTCTGAGCTATATTTCCTCAGGAGCCATCAACCTTGTTTTGGGAGTCAAAGTCTCTCACTGAACCTGAGCCTCACCAATTAGGCTAGACTGGCCAGCCAGCAAGCCCCAGAAGACTGCCTGCCTCTGCCTCCGCAGCACAGGAGAATCACAGGTTTGAGGCCAACCTGGGCTATGTAACAATATCCTGTCTCAAAATTGTGTATATTTAAGGTACACATCTTCATAACATGGTATATGTGATGGCTAATCTTGGTTGTCAGCTTTACTGAATCTGGGATTAACAGAAATGAGAGACTTTCTTGATAAGATTATTTGAAGCTGGAAGACCCCTCCTAATCTATGTGAGAATTACTTTCTATGGCAGCCTATGCAAAAGTCCATGGCAGAGGGAGCATTATTTCCATTATAATGCCTCCTCCTTCACCTCTGAATTTATTCCTTTGAGTCTTTGTTTTCTTTAGTCTAGCTATAGGTTTGTTAACGTTATCTCTTAAAAAACTTGATTTTTTTAAAAACTTCTCTCCCTGACTTGTTTCTGTTGTAATCTTCATTTTCTTTATTTTGGTACTGTTTTGGCTTTTTCTCTTCCTTTGAGGTGTAAAGCTTTGCTGTTATTTGAGCTCTTTCTTCTTCGGTGTGGTGGCCATCACCGTAAATCTTCCCTTAGCACCTCTTTTGCTATATCTCATTGGTTTGGGCTTGCTATATTTTCATTTTCATTTGTTTGAGAATACTTGTCAAACTATCTTTTGAGTCTTTTGTGACCCAATAGCTGTTCAAAAGTTTGTTTTTAGCATACTTGGGTAAAAGTGACAAGTTCTAGTTTCTGTGGCACAGTGGGCCGTCTACAGACTACAGTTACCTAGCGCATATATATAGTCTTTTTGAGACAGGGTCTCTCTATAGCCCCAGCTGACCTGAAACTCACTATGTAGACCAAGCTGGACTTGAACTCACAGAGATCCACCTGCCTCTGCCTCCCACGTGCTGGGATTAAAGGCATGGGCCACCACATGCAGCTACCTATTATATATTTTATGAGTAATAGGAGAGAGTAACTTAGACTCAAACACAAAGCAGTGATAATGGAATGGAAACATTAATTACTCTGATTGATTACTACGTAGTATATACACATATTGAGATACTACCTGGTAGCCATAAATATATTCATTAGATGTATGCTAGATATTAACCAAAGACTTTTTTTTTTAAAAGCTCAAGGAGTTGGAAGTGATAGTTACCCTGACTTTGTCCTTACATACTATATACATGCATCACATTATCATGCTATAGCCTATAAACTTCTACAATTAAAAAGAATTAATTTTGAAACATTCATTGTTTAGGATTGGGTGTGGTGGTAAACACCTTTAATCCCAGCACTTGAGAGGCAGAGGCAGGTGGATGCCTGTCATTTGGATGCCAGCCTGGTCTACACGGTGAGCTCCAGACTAGCTAGGGCTACATAGTAAAACCCTTTCTCCAAAAAATTAATTGTTTCCACATCGATTATGGTTTGGCCATGAAGTATTCTTCCAAAAGGTTCATGTATTGAAAGGTTAGTCTTCAGCTGGTGCTGTTATTTGGGGGGAATTAAGGAAACTTTGGGAGGTAGGACCTTGGAGAAGAAAGTTGGTCCTGGCTGTATATTCTCTCTGGCCCCTTCCTGTCACACTCTTTGGTTCCTGGTCAGTCAGAAGTAGTCAGAAGTGAATAGCTCTCTTCTGCCATGTGCTTCACCACTGTGATATCCCATCTAAAAGCATGGTTCCAAAAGACCATGAACTGAAGTCTCTGTAACCCTGAGAAAAAATAAGTCTGTCCTCCATTAAGCTGTTTCCATCACCCATTTCATCATAGCAGTGAGAAAAATAATTAATATAGAAAATTTGTACCAGGAGTGGGTTTGTTGCTGTGACTAAACTTGACCATGTAGTTCTTAAGACTTTGGGACTGGTTTGTGGGAATAGCTTGGAGATGTCCACTAGAGAAACCATAGATTGCTGTGAGCAGAGCTTGCTGGGTGATGCTGGTGGGAGCTCAGAAGAGCAGAATGCTCACAGTAAAGACTGTGCTCAAGGGTCCAGATGGAACAAGGGCTCTTGGGAATTAGACCATGTTTTCTGGAAGAGTCTAAACAACCTGCTATGAAATGCACATTTCTCTTTGTTCCAATGCATAACCTACAGGACTATTTTTATAAGTATGTGAATATCTTTTTCTCAACTTTTTACTTGAGGGTTTTAGCATCTATTGACAGTCATTGGCTGTTTTATTATTATCTTAGGTGTTCCAAAGTAGTGTTTTTCCATATTTTTCTTTTTATATTTATGGGCGGTCCCGAGCACTGCGTTGCTGCTTGGGTCCCTGGCTCTCCGCCAGCTACTGGATGCTGGCAACTCAGCGGTCGCTGTGCTTCCAGGCGAGTTCCGTTCCAAGCTACCAGGCACTCCCTCGAGGTACGTGATCCACCGGCCGCCGGATCACGAGGGGAGGTGCAAGAACGGCGAAAGCAGGATCTCCGTGAGTCGTTGTTTACGAAGGGACAGCCCCCTCTGGAGAGACTGAATCGTAGGCAGTAAGACACAGAACTCAGCTCAGTCAGGTACAGCTCCTTTATTCAGTGACTCAGCTCAGCTCCAGATCTTAGTGATTCAGCTCCGATTAATTAGGGGGAAACCAGGATATTTATAGTGTGGAGACAGTAGCAAAAGCCTTAGTTGATAGGTGCTTTGTAGGATGCCCCATTTACATGTAGTGGTGGGCTTCTGCCAGGCTGTCAGACATTGCCTGATTATCACACAGGAAAACCTGGCAGTTTCATGCCGGAGGATATGTATCTGTGATGGGCACTTCAAAAGGTGAGTAAGGAAGAGAGCAGGAAGGCGCCCCGCTGAGAAAGGGGAGTCCTTCCATTCGCACCGAGCCAGCATGTGGCTATCCGGACATGGAAAGACCACAACCCAAAACAGCAGGGGTCCCCAACAATATTGGTAAACTGGTTTTCAATAATGAAAAATTTCTTCCTTTTCCATTCTTTTCTGTAACTTTTTTTCATATGTGTGTGATTATGATTATGTACTTATGGATTTAAAAAAATATTATTTTTATTTTATGTGTATGAGTGTATTGCCTGCATATATATGTGAGTACACCCATGTTGCACAATGCTGTGGAGGTCAGAAGAGGGCTTCAGATTCCCCTGGAACTGGAGTTAAGGACGGTTCATAGCTGCCATGTGAGTGCTGGGAACCGAACCCAGGTTCTCTGCAACAGCAGCCAGTGCTCTTAACTGCTGTGCCATCTCTCCAGCCCCATAGTTACAGATTTTTAAATTCCAATGAGTTATCCATAATTTTTCTTCACTTCTTAAAAATTTCTTTTTTTAAAAAGTTGGGGTCATTTTGTTGATGCTTAAATGTTTTAAACTGGGCAAGTGAGATCGCCTTCAGATTGATTTCTCTTTCCTTATAATATGACCACCTTGGCCTTTGCACTCTTCTGTCTTTTTGAAGCAAATGATTGATGTTTCATGATTAACTTAGAGTTTGAACTGAAAATCAGATATATTTAATGTTGTGAAGAATTACTGGTTTTAAGCTCTTGCAAACTGAGCTAGGAAATACACATACACATACACACATATATCCACACACAGAATGGATCGATGCTGATACTGTAGACTTAGGGCTCTCCTTTACTTTCCCCATTTCATATTCAGATATACCTGGGGACTTCAGGTATAATGAAGACAGGATTTTGGAGCTGTGAGGGAAATGTGGTTCATTTGGCACTTTACTCAGAAAACAATACTTGGCTATTGATTTGAAAACAAATTTGCACTTAGTACTAAAATAATTCTAAAATGATGACAGAGCTGAGAATGCAAATGTGAAAGTGTCAGAAGAAATACTGACAGGAAATGTATTAGTCACTTTTCTGTGGCTATGATAAAACATCATGACCAAAGTAACTTAGAGAAAGAAGAATTGCTTACAGTTCCAGAGGGATAAGAGTTCATCATGGCAGGGAGGCATGGTGGCAGAGGGGCAGGAGCAGAAAGCTGAGTGCTCACATCTTTAAGCAGGCACAGGAAGTAGAGAGGAAGAGACTGAAAGTGGGGCAGGGCTCTGAACTCTCAAAGCCCACCCTCAGTGAGGTGCTTCCTTCAGCAAGGCCACACCTCCACAACCTCCTTGACCTCCCCAAACAATGCCACCAGCTGGGGCCAAGTACTCAAGTACTTGGAACCTATGGGGAACATTCTCATTCAAACCGCACAGGAAGCATGCAGTCTGAAAGAAGGAAAAGCCTTCTTCCAAAAGATGGAGGTCAGAAATTGGAACCACTGACATACTTCTCATGAACCACACTGCACTGTTCACAAGGGCAGGAAGGGGCAATCACAGGGGTGTGTGCTAGGTCATGTTCTTCTGGGTCCTGATTTTGAGAGGTAAGGCCATATTGTAGTCAAAGAATGAGAAGAGCAGAATGAACACCAGGTAGCTAGGTGTCTCTTAGATTTTTGTTTTTCTTTTCTTTTTAAAAAATTTATTTACTATTTGTGTGTGTGTGTGTGTGTGTGAGTGTGTGTACAGGCATATGCCATGGCATGCATGTGGCAGCCAGAAGGTAACTTTTTTTTTAATATATATATAT
>NW_008353342.1:4969465-5049122 GCF_000622305.1 Nannospalax galili
CTCACAGTTGAATTAATACAGTTATACAATATTGAACTCAGTATAAGCCCTGTAAGACATAAAATTGAGCAAGTTTTTAACTTTTAAAAAAGATCTCCATTTCATTTTAAAATAGCAACTTTTAAGAGTCAGATCTCTACTTCCTCCATGAGTTTTGGGGATCAAACTTCTGTCATCAGGCTTGTGCAGCAAGTGCCTTTACCCACCTAGTCATTTCACTGGCCCGCCCTCCCTCTCTCCCTCCCTCCCTCCCTCCCTCCCTCCCTTCCTTCCTCTCTTCTTTCCTTTTTTCTTTCTTGTTTTGTTTTTCAGACACAGTCTCACTATGTAGACCCGGCTGGTCTAGAAATTAAAATCCTCTTGTCTGGGTCTTCCAAGTGTTAGGATTATAAGCATGTGCTATATACCTTGCTCCCTGAAGGTCCTAAAAGAAGGTCTGAGCCCAGGAATAGATGGATACCATATGACCACTGTAAAATGTTGCGGAGCAAGATCGTCACACAGCTGGCAAGAGGAGGAGAACTGTCCAGCAGAGTCAGCTGACTTCTAGGTCTTGAAACCTTACACTCATGTCTGACTTGGCCCCCACCCAGGCTTCAGCCTCTAAGAGTTTGGTTATTCTTTACAGAGTCTTCTCAGCATCCTTGGAATGGAAAGGCACAGGGTCTACCACATGCACATGAAAGGGCTAATAGGACCCTTAATGTGTAGCATAGAAGAAGGATTACAGACACCAAAAACACTTCAGAGAATGAATAAGGAACTACTCTCTTTATGATGATAAAAATTCATGAAAGTGAACTGTGGAGATGGCTGTTCAGAAATGTGAATGTACATAATGCTTTGGAACAATGCATTGAAAAGGGCTGGCGAGATGCCTCAGCAGGTAAGAGCACCTGCTGCCAAGTCTGATGACCTGAGTTTGATGCCCCAAACCCACATGGCAGGAGAGAACTGATTGCCACAAATTGTCCTCTGATCTCTACACATGCAGTATGGTTCTCTCTCTCTCTCTCTCTCTCTCTCTCTCTCTCTCTCTCTCTCTTCTCTCTCTCTCTCCCCTTTCTCTCTCCCCCCCCACACAAATAAATGATGTAATAAGTTAAATGCACTAAAAATGATGGTTAAAATGGGACACTTTGTGTTATGAATATTTTAGCACAACTTAAAAATTAAGTTAAAATGAGGTTTGGTGGCACATGCCTTTAATCCTAGTACTTGGGAGGCAGAAACAGGTAGGTCTCTGTGAGTTTGAGGCCGGATTGATCTAAATAGTAAGTTCCAGGCCATCCAGGGCCGCATAGTAAGACCCTGTCTCAAAAAAAGGGACTAGGGCCTGGAGAGATGACTCAACAGTTAAGAGCACTGGCTGCTCTTACAGAGGACGTGGGTTCAATCCCCAGCATTCACATGTTGGCTAAGAACTGCTCATAGCTCCATTCCAGGAGATCTGGCCTCTGTGGGCTTTGTACAACATGGGTGTGCTTACATTCATGCAGGCATATAAAATAAAAAAATTAATTAAAAAATGTTTTTAAAGGCAGGGGTCTGGGAATTGACTCAGGTTGAGAGCACTTGCTGCTCTTACAGAGGACCTGAGTTTGGTTCCTAGCACCCACATGGGGACTCACAACCATCCATAACTCTAGCTCCAAGATATTTGCTGCCCTATTCTGGCCTCCTTGGGCACCAGGCACATACCTGTTGCACAGACATATGTGCAGACAAAACGCTCATACACACAAAATAAAAAATAGTTTTTTTAAAATTACATTAGAACAACAGGCAGGACATGGTAAGGTCTTTCTGAAACCCTGGTCTTGTGTGACCATCTAGGCCAAGATGCTACTTTGCTTGTCACCTGGCCATAGGTACATTGAAGATGTGCCTCTTATCTGCTCACAGTTTAGCGGATAACAAGTTGGAGGATATTTTAATTTCTATTAAATGAGGTCCTCAGCTCAGCTGGCACTGAATGTAAATCTTTCCAAAGAAGGGAAAAATTGAGAGGAAAAAAATACTTGCAGCTGGAGCCTGAATTTATAGTTTTGTCTCCCACGATCAGAAAACACCTGGTCCTAGCAGACGTCCCATTGAATTTTATACGGCTTTCAAAAATAGGCTAATTCTTAGCTGACTGGCAAGATTTTCTTGTTTGCTTGCCTTCCACCAGTTTAGCTAGGCTCAAGCAATCACAGAATATTTTACTTTTTTATTTTATTTGTTTCAACAGGGAGAGGCTTATACAAAATTGCTGTCCTATCTTCCCTGGATCAAGTTGTCATTTTGAGGACTCAGGAAGCTTCCAGCAGTAACGCTAACAGAGAACACCTGTCACATAAGACACAGCTGTGGCTTTATTCTCAGATGTTAGAGACGTACATTCCTATCTGAGTGTGATCCCAACACTCAGGAAATGGAGGCTAGAGGATCAGGAGTTCAAGGACAGACTCCATCCGCTGCATAGCAAGTTTGAAGCCAGCTTGAACTACATGAGACTCTGTTTCAAAAAACAAAACAACTAATTCTTACCTTCACCCACAGTCTGTACTGCTGACCTGAACCTGTGTTTTCACAAAATCTCTAGTGTTATGTTTAGATATAAAGTGACTCCTCTGAGGCTTTTAAGTAGAAGGCTTGGTCCCCAGCTGGTGGGCTACTGAGAGATGACTGGATTCTTCAGCAGATCAGCCCATTGGTGACTTCCTGTTGACTGGGCTGTTAGGAGAAAGGAGACACTGGACAGCCTTAGACTGTGTGTCTTGTCATTGTTCCCCGTCTCCTGCTTTTGGCCACCATGAGGTGGGTGAACAGTCTCTGCCACAGGCTCCTAGTACCGTCATGTTCTGTCTCATCTCATTTCTGTTGAGGTGCAGATGACACATCGGGAATGTTCCTTAAAGTCTGAGCAATAGTTTCAGACCTCTTTCAGATGAGATTCCTGTCTACCTATTAAGAATATTTCTAGATCCTGCCTAGCATCTGTAAAAATTGCCCTGTATGACTGCAGTGCTGAGAAGGAACTTAGGACTTTGTTACATGCTAGGCAAGTGCTCTACCACTGAGCTATCTCCCCAACACTCCCTGCTACCCTTTTATTCCCCTGTAACTCTTTGAGCCTGGGAGGGTCTCAGTAAGTTGCCTACTCTGGTTTGGAACTCACTCTGGAGCACAGGCAGGCCTTGAACTTGAATCCTACCACCCCATCTTCCCAAGTAACTGGGATTCCACATTTGTGCCACCAGGGCTGACTACATGCCATGATGATTCTCAGCATGCAAACTTTCCCAGCACCATGTACTGGGAGCTAAGGGACTAAGAAAGCCAAACAGTGGCTAGTGGGATTCAAGACCCCACGGCTACCCACACTAGGCTGAAACGATCCCTAAGAGCATGCCTGTCACTGTCAAATTCATTCTCTCAATCTCAATTCCTCTTCCCTCCTCAAACACAAATACACTGGAAAGAGAACCGGTGCCTAGAAGTCGTCTAAGGATCAACTCCAGGCTGACCTGCGGCTCAGACCTCCCTGGCATTTCCCTGGAGACTGCTGTGGCTAGTTGCTGTGAATGACCTAGCAGATTTGTCCACCCAGGGTGAGCTCTGAACAGCAAGAGGAAAAGGCCAGGAGCAAGGGAAGGGTAGTCCTCTGTGGAAATGCAGTCCTTGGATATAGGGAGGGAAGAAAGACAGGAATATGGATGAAAGATGTCGCTTGCTAGGAGCTGAAAACTGACACGGGTAGGCTTAGGAAGTCGAAAGCTTGCAATGGACACCTTGCCTCCCTGCCCCAGGTGCCTCAGCTACCAGAATTAACAGGATGCTGAACCTGCAGGGACTGTGCACCATTCTGCACGCTCACTCTACAGATGGGGTTCTGAATCCTTACAGGCCCAGGGTGGTGTGAAGTGCTGAGGTATCAAAACAGGAAGGAGAGTAGGGACTGAAACATCGAGACTGACAGACAGAAGAGGTCGGTTGGCAGAGAAAGACCAGAAGCCCTTCCTCCCCTGGGCTTCATGTAACAGAGACTGTGTGAGAAAAGCCCGTGAGACATATAAATTTGAGAGAAGCCGGTGCGATGCGGAGGTCCCAGAAAAAGCCTTGAGGCTGGTGGCCCACTGTTTTGGAGTGCATACCTTTCCCTGTTCACTAGCCCACTTCTGCCCTCGGAAGTGCTTTCCCTTTTATAACATTGCCTCTCTTTCTGTTTCTAACAGTGACTCAGTTCTTTGCCCTCAAACCTAAGAACGTGGAATCGGTGCCCCCTGAGAGCAGATCCGCACCTATAACAAGCAGTATGATGGGAACTGTACTCTGGATCCGCAGTGCTGTGCTTCCTCAGACATCTCTTTCTGCCTTTTGGCGGGAAGGAAGCCAGAAAACAAGCTCTTTAAGAACTGAGGCCTGGTCCTGGGTGCAGTAGTAAGTTTGCTGTCTGCCGCTAGGTGGGAAGCAATTTCGCTAGGGAATGGGTGCTGCAGCCGGGATCTCAAACACACCCCAAAGGCTCACAGGTTCAAGTCTTGGCACCCACTACTGGGAGCTGGTGGAAGCATTAACAAACAGGGTCTAGTGGGAGGAAGTTAGGCCACTGCGGGGAGGAGGGTCACCCCTGAGGGGCGTTATTGGGACTCCAGCCCTTCTTCCTTTCTTTTTCCTGGCCACCCTGAGGTAAGCAGTTGGCTACCTTGCATTCTCACCATGATGTGCTTCCTACCACGGGCCCCAGGACTCAACTAGCCCTGAACTAAGACTGCAACTGTGAGCCAAAATAAACCTTTCTTTTTATAAGCTGATATCCTCCGATATTTATTAAACTGACAGAAAGCTGACTAACCCACTGGGCACAGACTGAAGTGGGCTCCAGTTTGTCCTCCTTATTTGTTCATGGACATAGAGCAGGGATGAATCGGTTTCCCTGCCTATACCACTAAGAACAGAAGACTGTCCTGGCTGCAGAGCTGTTGGGAGGCTACATCAGCTTGCTGAACAGTCTGATTCCCCAGACTTGAGGGAAAATGTGAACTGCTAGTGATCACTGTAAACTGCAAAGTCTGGATCTGTGTTGGGGGCTGCGAAGAATCTGAACTTGAAGCAAGTTCCCGCCTACTTCCCAAGCGGGAGACTGAATTGTATTATTATTTTGAAATAATTTTGTACTTAACAAAAAACGTGTGTGGGATGTCCTGGACCCATGTGGTAGAAGGAAAGCACCAATTCCTGCAAGCTGTCCTCTGACCTCCATACATGGACCATGGCACCCTCTGCACACGAGTGGACACACACGAATAAATGGAATAAAACCTTTTTTTAATGTTGGAAAGGTACTAGGATTACAGCTCAGAGTAGAGCCCCGCCCTAGTCCCAGATCTGGCTGCTACCTGCCTCATACAGTCATAGGTCAGTGACCCACAGGAGGAAGTTGGCATTGAATCCACAGTATTAATTCATCTTCGGTTACTTTTGAAATACCGGTTTCCTGCTAATGTTCTTTCACTGGACTCTGATCTGCCCAAGTGCCACACACTGTATCTAACTGTCCCCTGCCCTCGCCTCCTTTGCTGTTGGAAAGATTGCAAGAGCAGCATTCAATAAGAGGGAGCTGTAGCCAGGATAACCTCCTGCAATTCCTCACACTTCCTTTAGTTAATTGGCACCCAGTATTTATTAGACTTGCCCAAGGAGCTTGTTTTCATGCTCACTCCTGGAGTTTATTCTGTAGGGCATGGTGAAGTTAGAGAACAGGCATTTTTACCGTGTTACATGACTCTGATGCGGGTGGTCCTAGGACCAGACTTTGATACATCACATTTTAGGAGTGTAGTGTCTGCACAAGACTAGGAAACAGCTGCTAGGTGTCCCTACTTGTGCAGGGACAAATGGCTTCTATTTCTTTTTCTTTTTCTAGATAGGATCTTTCTATGTAGCCCAGGCTGGCCTCCAACTTTCAATCCTCCTGCCTCAGCCTCTTAAGTACTGGGATTCCAGGTGTGTGCTGCTATGCGCAGCTTCTAGTTATTAAAAACACGTTTTTAAATGATTCCTTTCACAAGATAACATTTCTAGAGAGAGTCTGTGTCTACCTCATGCAGTCCCCACCCGCTTCATAACACCTGTGGAAGCATAGGTCTGCCTTGCACTGTCCCCTAACAGACCCTTTACCTCCCACATTTTTCTAGGTTGCCCTGTGGTTTTGCCCTATCCCCAAGTTTGCCCACTAGGGGGCACCTGTGACCTCCTACCTTTAAGCTTATTGAAGTGGCTGGCTGAGCCCACAGCTAAGCAAAGGCTGGGATTGGGAGTGGAAAAGCATCTTACCAGCCATGCTACCACCACTGACCTAAGAGATTTGGATCTTTCCCCTCCAAATGGGATGAATTCCAGGACTTCCGACTTTGGACTAGCTCCGTGCTGCCAATAATTAGAGAGGCATGTTTGCCTGGAGATGTGAGGTGTTCAAGAAAAAGACCTGGGGTCTTCTGCCTGAGGGGTTCATTCAGAGGTACCTGGGTAGAAAAGTTTCCATTTTGAAAAAGATTTAGTTTATTTTTAATTATGTGCCAGTGTGTGTTAGTTTGTTTCTCTGTTGCTATGATAAAACACTGAGCAAACACAAGTTGGGAGCAAATGGTTTATTTCCTTTTACACTTCTAGGTCACACAGTTCATCACGGGGGGAAAAGCCAGGGCAGGAACTTAAGGTGGGAACTTGGAGGTAGGAACTGAAGCAGAGACCATGGAGGAATACTGCTTACTGACTTGCTTTACTTGGCTTGCTCAGCTAGCACTCTCTCTCTCTCTCTCTCTCTCTCTCTCTCTCTCTCTCTCTCCTTCTTCCTCATCCCCAGTGTGTGTGTGTGTGTGTGTGTGTGTGTGTGTGTGTGTGGTGCATGCATATGTGTGGATGCATGAGCCAGTGCATGAACATGCAGAGGCAGGAACAGGGCATTGGGAATCCTCCTCTATGGCTTCCAGCTTATTGCCTTGAAACAAGGTCTCTCACTGAATAGGAAGCTGACCATTTTGGCTAGACTTTCTGGCCAGTGAGCTCTTGGGATCTACCCATCTCTTTTCTCCAATGCTGGGGTAACAGGCATGGGCATGGATGCTGGGAATTGGAACTCAGGGCCTCATGCTTACAGAGCAAGTGTCCTTACCCACTGAGCCATCTCACCAGGTATGGGGTTCTCATAATAAAAGAAAGAGCAGTGTGGACCGCAAGAGTCAGACCAGCAGCTTGGGTAAGACCTTTGGCCCAGGAGACACTCCTGGTGCACAAAGGCATTGGAAAAGAGGACTCAGAGATGAGTGAAAAGCAGTAACTATGGAAACAGAGCTTGTGGCTGCAGTTTGTAGCATGTCTCTGAGGAGAGCATCCTCGTTCATTGTAGGAGTCTGACAACCAGTGACACTCAGCATCCGGGCCTGGGTCAGCTGGCCTCACTTCTTACCGTAGTTTAGTTTGAAGCTATTCCACATCAAGAAGAAATAGTGACTGTTGTCTGTCTGTCATGACTTGGTTGTGTACCATCCATCTCTCCTGCATCCATCTCTCATACACCCCCATAATCCCCCCTTTGATCAGGTCACCCTCATCCCAGCAAAGGCTTTGGGCAGAGAATCCCCATTTCTGGCTTTTTGAATAAAATCACCTTCTTTGCCTCATCTTCTTATCTCTCCATTTTTGATTGGCTTATTGTGGGCCATTCAGGTGATGACCTCCCTGTATCATCTCTGCATAGCATAGGAAGAGAAAACGATGCAGGATATAGTCTAACAGAGTAGTACAAGGCAAGTGGCTGCACCTGGCCATGTTCTGAGAAGATGCTGCAGAGTGTGGATGCCAACAGGAGGCACTCCTGCCAGAAGAAATGGATTGACACCACCAGTGGGACCTGAGAAGCAGTTATGGAGAGCAATTAGCTAACATGTCCTTGGCAGCAGGGGGTACAGACACCAGACAAGCTGGGACAGAGCCAGGACCATTGCCCTCAGCTAACTGGTGCATGACTCAACAGTGTTTGGAGGGATGAGGAGACTCAGAGCCCACTACTGTCACCAAGGTTGTCAAACCCAGCCAGAGCATGGGTGTAGGCATCTGAATGCAGACTGTGGGATCTTTTGTGTACAGAGACACCTTCAACATATGTGAGTGGCCCTTCTTTGAAAGGCAGAGAATAGCCTTACATGGATTCTGTCATCAGTTCACCAGCTTAAGGAAGCTTGTGGGAGCTCACTCAGACAATTTCTTACAGAGCATGAACATAGCACTAGTACCACACACAACCCTTTGCCTTTTCCTGTTTAGCTGTTTCTGAGTACTACTTCACAAGAAACGGTTTCTACCTAATTGTTTACAACCTTTGTGTGATTTTTAACTGATTACACTCTTAAGTTCACTGACCAAGAACCCCATTATAGAGTTTTTTTTAATTTTTTTTTAATAGAGGTTCTATTAGGTAGATAATGACCAACTACGTCATTGGCCCTTGGAGGCTGAACTCAATCTCTAGCACTAATCTCCTCCCTTGAGGTTTGAAAGTTGAGCTGAAAATTCCAACCTTTCAACCACATGGTTGGTAACTAGTCTCCTTTGTATGTATCATTGCAATTGATTTGCTAAAACTTTTATTATTTTTCTGTGTTGATATTTATGGACACATTGTTCTGTAGATTTTTGTCTTTATTATGATTTGTTTTGCTTTGTTTCAGTACAGGATATTGCTGTGTAGTCCAGGCTGGCTTTAAACGCAGGACCTTCTTGCCTCTAGTTCTCAAGTGCTGGGAATATAAGCATGCATACCACCACCTCCTTTTTTTCTTTTTAAATCTGTGTGCGTGTATGGTATGTGTGTTTGTACATGTGAGCTGTCACATGCACTTGCAGAGGTCAGAGGACAACCTTGGGTGTCTGCTGGCCTTTCACCTTGCTTAAAGCAGGGTCTCTTGTTTTACACATGCCAGGCCAGCTGGCCCACAAGCATCCAGGGACTCTCCTGTCTCCACTTCCCACTTCTCAATAGGAGTTGTAGGGATTACAGATGTGCATGACCGCATCTGGCTTTGTGTGGGTTGTGCAGATTTGAATTCAGGGTCTATACTTAGGGCCAAGCATGTTGTCTGAGCTATCTCTCTAGCTTGTTTTAAAAAAAATTGTGCCTGTAGTACAAACAGTGATTTCTTCTGGAAGAGGCAGTTCTATTGCTTTGTGTCTTTGTAGGAAATTTTGTTTCAAGTTGTGAAATTTATTGGGATATGCTTTTAATAGTTCCTTGTAAATTTAATTTCAGTAGCATCTGTAGCATGGCCTCCTCTAACTGTCCCAGTGTTGTGAAACCGTATTTTCTTTTTATTCCATAGTCTGGCTATAGGGTTATCAATCTTATTGATCTATTTATAGAAATAATCCTTTTTCTCATGTCTTTTTCCTTGTTTTTCATTGGTCTTCATTCTTTCCATTCTGCTGCCCACTTTGTTTAAATCTGCATTCCTTATTTGAGTTTCTTAAGGAAGTATATAGTTGGGTCATTCATTTCATCCTACATTTCTTTTGTTACATTTTATTAAAATTTTTTGATTTATTTTTAAACTTTTACTTATTAATTTTTTATGTGTATTGCCTGCATGTGTGTAAGCGTACCCATGTTCATTCAATGCCCACAGAAATCAGAAGAGGGCATTGGATCCCCTGGAACTGGGGTTACGGATGGTTGTTAGCTGCCATGTGCATGGTGGGAACTGAGCCTGGGTCCTCTGCAAGAGCAACCAGTACTTTTAACTGCTGGGCCATCTCTCCAGCCCTTTATTTACATTTAAAAATCACTTGTGCTGGGTGTGGTAGCGCACACCTTTAATCCCAGCACTTGGGAGAGGCAGGTGATCTCTGTGAGTTCAAGGCCAGCCTGGTCTCCATAGTGAATCCAGGCCAGCTAGAGCTCCAGGAAGACCCTGTCTCAAAAAGACCAAAAAAAATTTATTTAGCATGCACAGGAAAAGAAACTTTCAGAAGCATCACCTACTTGCATGATCTCCTGTACAGCTTTGCATGCTTCCTCCTTGTTCTTTGCAACTATCCTTGTGTGTGTATATATGTATAGGCCCATATTGCTAGGATGCTCGTGTGGAGATCAGAGGACAACTTGCAGAGGGTGGTTCTTTCCTTCCACCACCTGGGACCTGGAGATTGACCTCAGGTCATGAATACTTATTTGCAGCCACTCTAGATTTCTTTTGCTTTTAACATATCTTTCTTCAGCCTATCGGTGGCTTTGTTCATAAGTGCACTTATATACTTGCAGGCAAAACGTGATAAATGGCTGAGAGCCATTCTTGCCAGGTTTGTCTAACTATTTGACATCCTGACATAATACTGCGGTTTACAAAGTTCACACTGGATAACTGTGAAATCAAGTTAAAATAAAATACACACACACACACACACACACACGCAAAATGCACACACATAAAAGCTAAGCATGGTGTCATGCGACTGTAACCCTGATGATGAAGGGACAGAAACAGGTGGATCTGGGAGTTGGCCAGTCTCACTAATCCATGAGCTCCTTCAGTGAGAGACCCTGTCTGCGAGTTGTCCTCTTACCTCCACACATGTGCATGTGAGGGATCACACACTAATAAATGTGGAATTAAAAAAAAAAAAGTAATGGAGGAGCTGGAGAGATGGCTCAGCAGTTAAGAGAGCACTGGCTGCTCTTGCAGAGGACTTGTGTTCGATTCCCAGCACCCACATGGTGGCCACAAATGATTCTTAACTCCAGTTCCAGGGGATCCAACACCCTCTTCTAACCTCTGTGGGCACCGCATGCATGTGGTACACTTACATGCAGGCAAATCACTCATACAAATAAAAAAAAAATCAATGGAGCTAGAAGACATTGAACTCTGGCCTCCCACGCATAAGTAAGTCTTCCACAAGCACCAGTGTTCTGCAACACTCAGGGTCCTGTTCTTGCTTTATGGAACTATGAATCCAGGGCATATTAGTCTCTACTTTTCAGCTTTTCTATTTGTTCAGAACATTCTCGAATTGTCATCTACTTCTTTCAGTCATGTAGTCCAGGATTTTGGAAGCTGGTGTTATCTACTTAAAATTTTTTGTTTTGAAACAGGGTCTTTCTGTAGCCCTGGCTGGCCTGGAACTCACTATGTAGACCAGGCTGGACTTGCTCTTACAGAGATCTGCTGCTTCTGCCTCCTGAGTGCTGGGATTATGGGTGTGCACCGCTGTGTCTAACTACTTTTAAAATCTTAACTGATCCAACCATTCTCTTTCCTTATGTTAGCAACTTTAATGTCATTTGCTTCACTGGATCTTGCCCAAGTGTGTCAGTGCAGAGCCTACCAGGATGCAAGACACAGGGAGGCTGGACCTTTGATCAGCTCTGTCCCCAGCAATAGCACTAGACATAGTTAATATAGACTTGTTGGGCTGTGTGTCTATTCCTGTTATTTTTATTTTTTGGTCTTTTTGAAGCAGGGTCTCCCTGTAGCCCCAGCTGTCCTGGAACTCACTATGTAGACCAGGCTGGCCTTGAACTCACAGAGACTGCCTGCCTTTGCCTCCCAAGTGCTGGGACTACAGGCGTGCACCACCACGCCCGGCTTATTCCCGTTATTTTTAGACCAAAAAAAAAAAAAAAAATTGTAAACTTGGAGTTTAGAAAAGTTTACACAATCCTTTAAGAATAAAACTTGAATCTAGGTAGAAGGTCACGATGTTTGGGATTTCTGTTCATGAAGTGGACTGGAGCACACCACTCGAGGGTGGTATCTTCCTGAGGTTCACCATGGGAAGGATTGTTACATAGGAAGCTGTGTATATGCTTATCCACAAAATGGTAGTGGACATATCCACAAAGTCGGTGGAGACTTTGGAAACTGTCAGCCAGTGTGTAACCTGGAGGGACTCTCACTGAAAGCATGGTGATAATCCTGACAGCTTCTTGTTTTTTTTTTATCTTTTTGAGACAGGGTCTCCCTGTAGCCCCAACTGGCCTCTAACTTGATATGTAGACCAGGCCTGGAACTCACAGAGATTTGCCTGCCTGTCTCCCAGGTGCTGGGATTAAAGGCATGGGTCGCCATGCTGGCTCCTGATAGCTCCTTAACGGGCTACTGTGGTGCTTGGATGAGATTATCTGCAAGGTTGGTTGCATCACGAATGCTTAGCAAGTGGGAGCTCTGAGACACACTTTCCCTAAGGCCTTCCTTCCTGTGTGACTTGCTGTTTTGTGTCAAATCCTTTATTTCAGGCTATGACACTGGTAGCAAAGTACATGGAAAATGGCTTAGGGCCCCCTCCAATCCAGTTTTGAAGAAATTTCCTTTTTAAAAAAATGTGTCTGCTACGTTTGTATTTTCCCTGGATTTCAAATGCTTCATGGACCAGGACTACTTACCTGTCAATCAGCAGCCCAGTGCAGTTTACTCCAGACTCCTTAACCAAGACTCATTTTCTTGTTCCCCAATGTACTTATAAATTTACCTGTGGGCATGCTTTGGGGGACTGTGACCTCAATACGTGGGATCCACTTCTGAAATGTTAGAACCCTAAGAGCAAGTTATTCTTGGGCATATTTAAATCAGCAGTTTACAGTTTAAATTTTTGGTCATACTGACTAGCTGGTAAAACTGAAAGAAAACTTCTGCATTCCCCTTAAAAAGTAAATGGGAACTGTCTCTCCATGTTACATGGCCACCTCTCTAGCATTAACTCATAACCGCTGCATTCAACTCTTAATACCCTACTCCCTTGGTTCCCTCACCCACACCCAGAACTTGCCTGTCTAGTTCTGACCTCCAGCTCAACCTCTTCCAACTCCACAGTTCCTGTCATCTCAACTCAGACACTTAAAAGTCTCTCAAACCACCAGACCCTCCTCCCAGTGCCAGCAACTGTGGTCACCTGCTCAAGCAAATTACGCAGAGGCTAAGTTTTGTCTATGTGTGTGTGGAGGCCAGAGGACATTAGGTGTCTTCCACCTTGCTTTGTCATCTCTTACTAGCCTGGAGCTTTCTGAGTAGGCTGGGCTGGCTGGCCAGTGAGCCCAGGGATCAGCCTGCCTACGCCTCTTCAGCCCTGGGACAAGCACATGTGACCACTGGGCTTTTACAGGGGTTCTGGGGAATCGACCTTCTGTCCTTTTGCTTGTATGGATCCCTTTGAAGTCATAGCTTCTTCCCTCTTACATCTTTATTCAGTAAGCTACTTTTACCAGGTCCCTCTAAAACCAGAAACAGACCAATTGTGTCAGTTTTCCCCATGTGGACCACTGTGGTCAGGGTCCGATCCTTCCTCTGCTTCCTCCTCAGTACCACACACTACTGCTCCCACCCTGGCTCCTACCATCTTGGGTCCCATCTCGGCAGGTGTCTGATCCAGGGCAGCCACTGTGCACCTTTCCCAGCCACCTTCCCTCCTTGCTTTTTTCGTCCTATTAGGTATCATGAGACATTTCAGAGCTTATTTACTGTCCTGCAATGAATCCCACTCTCTGAGGACAGGGATTTCTTCCACTGTTGGAGGCAGAGTACATTTAATAAATCATCATGGAAACTGTGAACCTGAAGTTCTCCCATCCCCCTTTACTGAAACCCAAGAAAGCCACACAAAAGCTCTTGGGTTTAAAATAAAAGCCAAAGACCACTGCGAGTTAGTTTGTCAACATGTAATGCCCTGGGTTTATTTTGTGAGAATTCTATCACAATTTTTCCAGGTGGGATTAAAAACCTTAGGGTAATGTATGCCATTGGACTGGGCATCAGACTTCGGTACTGACAAAGCATAGTAGTAGTCTGCTAAGTACCACTCTCTTCACAGAAGAGAGGTCAATGTTTCCAAAGGAAGGCACCCGATATCTGTGGTTCTGGCCTTGCAGCCTTCTGGAGAATCTTAAAAGGAAAAAAGCTGGCTGGCTGTTTTAGAAACTGGAATGAAGATACACGTACAGCAATTTCTGCGTTCTTCTCCCTTATATCCTTTCTGTAAGAACAAGTAAAGAATGAAGTCTTTTAAACAATTCAACAATAAAAAAGTACATTTTTTTTTTTTTTGTGCTAAAAAAAGGGCAAGACAACATAAACTCCAGTTTAAGGACTCCGTTTGCATACTTGATTGAACACTTTTTGGCGTGGAAGGGAATGGGACTACAGGGACTACTGGGCTGTTTGTAGAGCAGCAACGTAATGTGGGTGCTGTAAGTACCAGAGACTGCCCACAGCTGGCGGACAGGTGGGGACGGGCAGGTTCAAGAGACTTCATTTTTAGCTTGACACGTGTCCTAATGGTAGTAAAATGATCCCCATTTAACAGTACATTCCCCGTTTAAAAAAATTGATGCCTTTTTTTTTTTTTTTTTTAAATTCTGTATGTATGTCACCATTTTTTTTTTTTTCACATGATACACAGAAAATTCAAGGACCCAGAGGGGAACCAAGTTATGTTATACCATTTACAAAATACCAAGGAGTCCACAGCTACCTAACACATTTACTACAGCACAGGAACCAATGAGGGTACAGTGTACAAAACCTGTAAACACGGCACAATAAATAGATAGACAGCAGGTTCCGCACCATGCACATGATGTGATGACACCGGCTATACAATCTCACATCTCACACTCTTTGTTGCGGCTTATTCCCCCCTCCCCCCACCCCCAAGTGCAAAGCATCACAAATGAACATTTCTGTGTTCAAGTAACATATATACAAGGGGATTACAAATATGCAGTACTGTACAGATAATTGCTGTATTCTTAATTTACAGATGTTGATTTTTTCCTATTAACAGTAAGAAAAGAAAAGTTGAAGCATGAGAGATGCGCAGTGCTGCCGAGTCCCCACAGCTGCCACGGAAAGGCGTGTGCATTTCATCCTCCCTGCCTTCAAATGCTACCGATGCATAGCACCTAATCATGTCCCCAGATCGCAGTTCCACTCCCAGGAAGCTACGTCACCTCCATTGCTACTGTATTGTCCACTATGTTGTTCAACGCTGGCTTTTCAGATTCATGATTTTCCCTGTTAAAAGAAAGTTCAATCGGTTACGTAAATGTCATGTCTAAACTGACCTAATGAAGATGATCTTTCCATAAACTTTAATATCTGTTAACGACAGGAAGAAACAACGTATTTGTGACAAAGGAGCAAAGAGAGGAAGATGAGTTTTTATACATTGTGACAAAAACACAATCAGAATCAGGCTGGCACCAGTGGCAAGTTCCATGGTTAACCACATTACCAATAAAACTGCAGAGCACCAGCAACCCACATGCTAAAACACAATTTCTCAAGTTCTGCTGCCACAGTTTCCATTTCCTGCTGCGCTGAACTTTTCTTTAGAGTGAGCATGACACTGTGCATGTGTGTGAGTCAGAGAACACCTGCAGGAGTCAGTTCTCCCCTACCATGTGGGTACCAGGGATCCAACTCAGGTTGTCAGACCTGGTAGCAAGGGCTTTTACTCACTGAGCCACCTAGCCATCCCTGGACCTTCCTTTTATCATCATTACTGTTGCTGTTTTGGTATGTGTGGCGCATATACATGCTTGTGTGTGTCCATGTGCATATGCAGGTCAGAGGCAGATGTTGGGGATCTTTCTTCCGTCACTCTCCCCCTTTTTTCTGCGACGGTCTTTCACTCAACTTGGAGCTCATCGAGCTGGCTACATTGGCTGGCCACTGAGCTTGAGGGATCCGCCCCACCCCCAGTGCAGACTTATACGCATTCACCACCATGCCCAGCTTTTTAAAAAATATGGGTTCTGGGGATCTGAGCTCAGTTGCTCACGCTTGCACTGGCAAGACCTTACTGAATGAGCCATGTCTGCAATCCCTGAACGGTAAAACAAAACCTCCTTTATGTATTTATATGTGCCTGTGAGCACACCTGTGCAGTGTGGCAGGGCGAGGTCAGGCTTGCTAGCAGATGCTCTTGAGGCATCTCACCAGCCCAATCCTGAACCTTTCTTAAGAATTTAAAATGGGAACAAACAAGACTGACATTCACCCCAGGACTTTAAGTATGGGTCCTAATACATGTAGATGAGTGAGACAGATACGGAGTGAGTAATACAACACTAGGGTTCTAGTGGTAGCTTTGCAAAACAGTGACTAGTCTGGATCTGTTTCCTAATTTTTCTTTTTGACACAGGATCTCCCTATAGCCACAGCTAACCTGGAACTGGCTATGTAGTCCAGGCTGGCCTCCATCTCACAGAGATCTGCTTGCCTCTGCCTCCCCAGGTGGGATTAAAGATGTGCGCCACCATGCCTCTCTGTTTCCTCATCTTTTAAATAAATGGACAGGATATAAAAAGTCCCATATACGTACAATTCCATAGCAATAAGAGTCACGATGATGACGATAGTGATGAGAGAAATGAGGGAGGTGGAGGTTGGGGGCAGAGGGAAGGGGAAACTACAGTTGACTGACTAGCCACAATTAGATCAACAAACATGAACTGAGCAGGTAAGTGAAACAGGCAGGGAGGTGTGGGAAAGGCACCAGTGCTGCCACAAAACTCTGCTCTTCTGCCTGGACCACACTTGACTGAAGAAGTCTAAGTGGTGGTCTGACATTCAAGGTGTTCCACAGCTTGCCCCCATCATTCATTGTCTCCACTAAGGGAGTGTATGTCTGCAACTCTGCATTTCCATTTTGCCCACTTTACCTTCCTATAATGTCCTTTTTCTTTGTCCAACCAAATATCCGAGGCCGAATCCGATATTATTTTGTAGAATATACCCAGAATTCCCTTGGTATGAAAAGATTTCTTTGTACTGAAATTATAGCCACTGTCTATACAATGAATCTGACAACATACAGTGCTTTAAGATACTTATAGAATGATTTTCACTTATTATCTGCACTGTTTTAACATTAACTTTCATAGTTTAAGTTTATTTCTAGCTATTATGAAAAGTAATTATAGTTAATATTTATAGTGCAATAGAGTCTCAACAAAAACGCTAAACTGTTGAAATTCAAGAAGGTGAGTGAGCAAAGAAAATAATGGCTTGATAGAAAGTTGCCTGGTGGGACTGGAGAGATGGCTCAGCGGTTAGGTTAAGGGCACTGACTGCTCTTGCAGAGGACCCAGGTTCGATTCCCAGCACCCACATGGTGGCTGTGAACCATCCTTAACTCCAGTTCCAGGGGAATCCGAAGCTCTCTTCTGACCTCCGCGGCATTGCACAACACAGGTGCATTCACTTACATGCAGGCAATACACTCATACACATAAAATGAAAATAATAAATAAAATATTAAAAAAAAAAAAGAAAGTTGCCTGATGAGAATCTCTAAGTCTCTACGTTATTTACAGTATTAAGCACAGGTTCTGCGCTAGCAATGGGAGAGTTTATCAATTCTAGGCACACAGGAGGCTAGGGACAAAATCATGAACACATGAAACATTCCAAAGAGAACACCTTCCATGTAAAGGCAGAGGAAGCGTGAGACTGAATCTACTGACACACAAGGCCGCATGAGGAAGGCTCCGCCGTCTCCTATTAGTGAACTGGCTCATTCTCAACTGATACTGAATTCAATTAACGGCAAATTACAATAATCACCTGCTCAGTTCTTGAAAAAGTAAGGAAAGCATTCTTATCTATATATTTTTACTACACAGAAGGAAAGGAAGGAGGAGAGAACTTCGGGAAGGGCATGCCAGAAGATTGGCATCTTACTCTTTAAACATTGTAAGCTTAAAATAACTATCCACTCACCTTGGAACTGAATCTACAGAGGGTGACGAGGGGACCTTGGAAACTTGACAGTTTGCTGCGGCAGCCAGCTTTAAGGCAGATGACGGAACAGCGCTTAAAGTCCTAGGTATATGCCGTGCATTTATGGGGGTGATAGAGTTTACAGTGGGAACTGACGAAGGAACAGTTAATCGAATGCTGTTCCCAAACAGAACCTGAGCTGTCGCAGAACTGGCAGCAGGTACTTGGTGACTCAGTGCACTGTGGGAACTTGAAGTCTGTGTAATATTTGAAGGTGGTAACAAAGTTGAACCTGCTGTCGATGGACTCGTATGTACAAGTGCTGTTGGTGTAGTACTGCCAAGGTGTAAGCCCTTATATACTCCTGGAGAGAAAAAGAAAGAGCACCTAAACAATGTGCACTTTGTATATCACAACATATACCCCCACACATGCACATGGTTCTATGTCAATGTAGCCGCAACAGTGCAAAAGGCTCTTCTCACCTGAGGCTGGAAGGACACCGTTCACCCCAATCCCAAGCACCGGATCGTCCTTCATCTTGAATCCCATCAGCTGTTCTGATGTCATCAAAGCAGAAGCAGCGAATTGTGCACTAGCAGAATCCAAAGTCTTAGAAACAAAACCCTGAAAGGAAAACACAGAAGAAATATAATCAGTGTAACAGCTTCAAACCAATATTAAAGTTACACAGGTACACTAAAATCAGCCTAAATAGCAGTAAAAACTGGCAAGCAACTGAAATCCCTCCCACTACCTTCACAGACATAAATTTGAAGATTAAAGTGTAACTGTCTAATATCTAGGTTATGAATTTTCATTTTCAATTGTGATAACACAGAACATGCACAAGTCAATTACTAAAATAAGTCCTTTGGTATAGAATGCAAAGACAGCGAAGTATTCTAGCAAACAAGGCTGGAAATACATTTTACATTTCAGTGATCTGCAAATACACAAAATGACCACATAAGCTTCTTTCATCTAACCTATACATACATGCATGTGCATGTATACGCGCATACACACACACACACACACACACACACACAGCCAACACATACAAGGCACCTTTGGGGCAAGACAGCTATCCCTTCAAAAAAAAAAATGGAGGCAATAGAACATGACATAATGTTTTTTTTTGTCTTTTTGAGACAGGGTCTCCCTGTAGCCCCAGCTGTCCTAGAACTCACTATTAAGACCAGGCTGGCCTTGAACTCACAGAGATCCTCCTGCTTCTGCCTCCTGAGTGCTGGTATTAAAGGTGTGCACCACCATGCCTGGCTATGACATAGTAATTTAACCTAAACATTTTCATCTAACCTATACATACACGCATGTGTACACACACACACACACACACACACACACACACACACACACACGACAAACACATACGAAGCACCTTTGGGACAAGACAACTATCCCTTCAAAAAATGGAGGCAATAAAACATGACATAATAATTTAACCTAAACATTGAGAGGCAACTTGAATTTTCATAAATGAATTTTCCCCTTTAAGATGTTTCTGAGTGGGTTGGAGAGATGGCTCAGCAGTTTTAAGCACTGTCTGCTCTTGCAGAGGACCTGAGTTCAAATTCCAGGAACCCACATGCCAGCTAGTAACAGTCCTTAACTCCAGTTCCAGGGGCTCCAAACACCCTCTTCTGATCTCTGTGGGCATTGCACAACATGGGTGCACTTACATACATGCAGGCAATACACTCATACACATAAAATAAAAATAAATATAAAAAAAGATGCTTCTTAGAAGACTCAAATCTCAGCCTTTAAGCCCAAAATATACCTACACAGCAAATATCTTCCCATGCTTTAAGAGCAACCTGCTTTAATAGTAAAAGAGGTTGTTTAGGTGTGGTTTTGAAATGGATGAGGGCTGACACTAAGGACAACATGTCACAGACTACAGGTCAGACTGAAGCAGCTCTAAGCTAACCTATGCTTTGTACTATACTCTGTAAAATAGGCAGCAGAGGTAACAGCCTCCATACTCACCTGTAATCTTCTTTCTAAACCCTGTATATTCAGGCGAAAGCCACTTTTCTGCTGGTTAGATGCAAGGCTCTATGACAACAGTTGGTAATTAGAGATGAACTCTGGTGGGAACAATGAGGGATAATCATAAGACACACAAGTCCCTCACCTGTGGTGTGGTGGTGGAGGAATTACTATTTGCTTGCTGCTGCTGAATTTGTGCAAGCTGCTGTTTCTGCATTAGTGCCAGTTGCTGTTGGTGCTGCTGGTATTGTTCGGCTGTAAATGCTGAACATAAAACAAGGAAACCATTCACAAAAACATGCAGATATGCATCATCTATACTTATAACACTAAAACAAATCCAGCATTAGAAAAAAAGATTTTTGTGCAAAATTAAGGCATTTGAAAAGACTCGTGACCCTACTACGATCACTTCCAAATGAAAAGCTGAGTAACTTTTCTTTTTGCTACCACAGTTAACAAGAATGGCTTGAATTTAAAGAAAAAGAAAACTAATCTTCCTGAATTAAACATAGGAAACCATTATTTTTCTAAAGCTGCAACATTTGTGCTGGACAGTATAGAAATGTAAAATCAGCTTTTTAAAATCCATAGACTTGGAAGTCCATTTTGCATCAAGCTTGAAAAGAAATCTGGTAATAACCATCTGGTTTCTATTTTACCCAGATTACCTTGCCAAGGCATCTAGACAATTCCTAAGAGCTCTATGCATAAATACTAATTTCTACATAGTTTCTCATTTTAATTACTATGAAGATTTCCTCTATATGAAAGGTTAAGTTTGATGGTTTATTACCTTTTTTTTTTTTTTTTTTTAAAAAAGAACTTATCTTTTAAGTTTAACAGGAAGAAAAGAGGTTCAAATACTTAGGTTAATGAATTTTCCCCACGCAATTAACCCACCTGGACAAAATCCAGTCAATAAGAACGGAGTTATGCTGATCTATGTACAGAATGATGTCTGAGGAAAGACACCGTGTTATGCTACTTATGTTTGTCTATGGAGAGCTCAGTTCTAAAAAAAACAAACAAAAAAATGTTCATTTATTACCCCCAAAAAGTGTGTGCAGTTTTTTAAAAGGAAACCTGTTTCTTTTCTCTTCTTTTGCCAATTAAAAAAAGGAAAAAAGAAAAAGAAAATAAAAAAAAAAGGCAAAGCACATAAAATCACAATACATCTGACTCTGAAGGCTTCCTTTAGAAACCTTTCATGTTTGAGTAAGAATTATTTTAAGTAAAAAAGGTTATCATTCATCCCTGGGTACCAGGGGATCTATAAATTATGCAAATTTCCTCCATTTAAAGTTTGTTGTTTTCAAAACACTGTCACCTAATTTGTTGCTGCTTAGCTGTTAGGAATTGAACGAGACTATCTATCCCCTCATGGAGGTTTTCTAATCTTTGCTAATTTAAGAGTCTTTCACTATCTCCCAGGATACCCTTTCTGTCTGGTAAACTAAAACATGTTAGGCAACAATCCTATAATGTTTGAGTGGATCAGTAAGCTTTGTAAGTTATTAGTGCCTACACACAAGCTCTTGTGCTTCTGCTGAACTATGTACTATGTCCCTAGTCTACCTGGGCAAAAAGTAAGCTGTTGGAAAATTTCTACTCCTGATTTTCTTACTTGGTGTGTATGCTACAGATCTATTTAATTAGTATTTAATTTGTGGAGAATTTTTCCTACTATATTTGTAATCTACAGTTTAAATCTAAGGGAAGACTTTATGATATTAGGATGTTCCCTAAATACTGACATAAAAGTCACACATGCATTGCCATGGAATAGAAATGAGTTGCATTGAAACCATGAAGGCCTACAAAAATTAATGTTGCCCTGAAAAATGTTCATAATTAACATATTTTTTTCCTTCAAAAATCCCTAGAAGCAATCAGTTAAACCTTAAGATCCTTAATTAGGTATTTTAAACAATGTTTTGGAGAGTCACACACTTTAACTTCATAAAAGAAAATGTGTTGTCTCAGTTTTGACTTTTTCAGTAGGGAATATTCAGTATTAAAAAAAAAGGTACATTTTTGGTAGGTCAGGTCATTATATACTTAGAAAAGCAGCAATTTAGTATTCATTGAAGATCTGTCCACAAAACTCCATTTATATCAACAAAAACACACAAATATAAATGCTTATATATATAAATATAAAAGCCCAATAAATATATATATAAAAAGCTTCATGAATATAAATGTAAAAGCTTAAACAATAATGCTTCTTCCCTTCAAAGTTTGTGTATCTTTGAGAGTATGTTTCAATTAAAAATTGTGGTAATTAATTTGAAATTAATTTTGAATAATTTCCAAATATTTTGGAAATACTTAACACCATAATTCAAGTCTCCGAGGGTATTTCAATCTCACTCCTTAACACTTACTAGCTCCTTCTAACACAGATGTGAAAGTAAAAGTACAAAACTTCACTGATTAATCACTTAACATTTTAGATCACTAAAACGATCTATTTCAATGGCCTATTTCTTAAGCTATTGCTGTACTATCTATAAAGTCTAGTTATAAAATTTTGCCTGTGCATTTCAGACAAATGACCTGTAACAGAGCAACAAATATGCAGGTAGTGAAAGTTATAAAAACCTATCATAAGCAGCCCAGTATCCCTGCAAGTGCATTTAACCTGTGACTCAGCATTTTCGTTTAACTGAGAAAGTTAAACTAGGTGATCAAAGTTCTTTCTTAGCTATAAGGTGCCCAGATTCCCTCTCAGAAATAAAATTCCAATCCAAAAGGATGTGGATCAAACCATTACCTACCAAGTAAAGTAGCAAATGTGGGTAATTACAATGGAAATAGATTTTGTTATTTTTAATCAGAGTTCAGAGAGGCATTTAAGGTCACTGTCCCATTATTAACTCCACTGCCTAACCAAATGCTACACCGGAAAGTATGAATATTTCTATGAATGAACTGAGAGATGAAAGCAGAAAGGTTTTAGCTGTGCACCTCCCCAGATGAGGTGACTGCCTACCTCCTGTAACCTCACACTAGAGTTGGAGATACCCCAGATCACAGACATGCAAAAATGGAAGGAAAAAAAAAAAGAAAAAAATCACCACTACCACTACATTTGTGATATTTTAAATTTCAAACAGAGTTTTCTTTAAAAAAGATTTCATATTTACAAGAAATGATTTAAAAAAAAAATCTTAGCTATTCACCACTATCAATCAAGTGCTTTAAAAGTCCTCACATGCAGTCAAGTGTGGACCAAGATTAGAAGCTGAGGAAGGAGGCAAGACACGAACTAAAGTCTTTAAAGGGCATATGATGCTGGAGAGTGTGCATTCTCAACATGTCTTCATGAATGAAATGCAAAGCAAGTTAAATCTAAGGAGGCTGCTTTAGGTTCAATATATGGATAAGCTTTCTAATCAAGGTCCTCAAATTTAGAGAAACTTGACCCTCAGAGATAGTGAGGCAGATGCTAGAAACTGCCTTGGATTTAGTATCCTCTAACCAATCAATTCTTTGGGGTAGGACCTGAGTGAGTGGCCAACTTTAAGAACCAGGTAAGTGCATGGTGCTCCACTAAGGTCCAGACACAGTCCTGTAGCTGGAATAGACCAACTGAAATCCCCAAAGTGGGTGAGATGGGGAGACCCATGCTCAGCAGGAAATAAGCCATTTAAAATGGAGTCCAGATTACTGAAAGGTATACTTCATTAAAAACAAATAAAAAGCCCCAAAACTATTTAAAGAAAACCCCCGCAATTAGGTATTTCTTGAGCAGTACATACGTAGAACATTATTTTAACATAAGAAAAAGGCAACTTCAATGTGAAAACAAGTTTGCTGTAATTCATTTGATGGCAAGCAAGCTATGCCCAGACCTGAGCGCGCCTGGCTGAGGATGACGTGAACATGGGATTTCTTGTGGCCCACAGTGCTCTGGCTGCGACTGTCCTTGCACAATCTACACCACTGTAGAAATCGCAGTGCACTTTACTACAGGTGCCATGAGGTAATTCCACTTTCCAGTGAAAAAATTCTGAATTTGGAAGCCTTTGAATAAAGATTAAAGTCCTGCAGATTTACAAATGTAACACAATATTCAGTTGCACAAGTCTAGAGTTATTTTTCACAGATTAAAACTTGGTTACAAAGTTGCACTAAGTAAGTTAAACACACTAATTCTAGCCACAGCTCTTCTATTTGCTTATGGACATTAAGTTTTACAGATGGCCTGAGCTTCGAAAAAGAACTTACAATGGTGGTGAAATTTCACTGGGAATTAGACACATCACTGTGTTTTAAAAGTTTTAATCTTTCTGAATCATACACATTCTCTCTCTCTCTCTTTCTCACTCCCCCCCCCCCCCGCCCCGTGTCTGTGAAGGTCAGAGGACAACTTTCGGAGGCTGGTTCTCTCTTCTACTATGTGGGTCTTGGGGACAGGACAGATTGTCAGGAACCTGGAACACAGGTTGTCAGGCTTGGTAGTGGCAAGCACTTTTAACCACTGAGCCATCTTGCTGGCCTCTGTAAGAGTCTTTTTTTGATCATGATAAAGACACTAATTCTGTAATTTGATAGCCCTCCAATCTCCAATGTATACAAATGGATACTTAATCACTAACATACACTAAATTTGCAAAAGCGTTATTCTAGATTTAAAAAATTGGAAAATGATTTGCAAACTATCCAAATCACATATTAATAATCATTAAAGAGAAACAATTTATTCCTAAGTACTAAACCCCAGAAATTCTAAATACCCTTTCCCCTTACTGATCAGTCAACCTATCTCTGCACAGAAGGCAGGGGACAAAGCAGCCAACGACTGCTAACACCTGACACCCTCTGTGGTTACAAAGCCCTGCAAAATGGCCAAGACAGGGAAGCAGGCACAAGAGTCTGACCAGTGGAAATAAGATATAAAACTTGGCACTCTTCACTGAAATGAATGGACTCCTGGTGTCTTAATTTAGAATTTCATGTTTAAAATGAGTAAGATTTCCCACATTATTTAGAAAAGGGAGCCAGCCCAGGGGTACTCTCTTCTGTCCCTTGTAAGTGTCAATTTCAATTCTCTGGTTATCAGTAATCAAATAATCAAAAAGTGGTTAAGTTGTGAGCCACTAGTTTAAGCAGCATAGACCTATGTCAAGTGACTCCTATCTGACAGCAAGTCAGCATGGTTAAAATAAGCCTGAACATGCTTCTGGAAGAGTATCCGGTAGGAAACTTTCCTCTTTCCATCATCTTAGTACAGCCAGTGCTGCCTCTGGCACCAACCAAACCAGGATTTTTTTGGTTTAAACACCAGATGAAGAAATATGGCTTATATCTGGAGGTCATGGAGCACAAAATTTATTTTTAAGTGAGATCTTGACCCATAAATGAAGCAGTAATCCAATTAGGGACTCTGCAAGGTGACAGAGAAAAGAACTCCCAGGCTAGGCTCTCTGGAGAAAGCATTCTTTCAGGGGAAGTGTGTTTAGCTGTCTGTGTAACCTACAGAGAGCTAGACTTTCTTTTCTGTCTCCACGGCTGTGAGCTGAACTCACTATGTTAAATGCACACATTACATGACAGGAACTTACAGAGCACCAAGAAGGAAGCTCTAGATCTCTAGAAAATTCACAAATGTTAAAGAATACAATGTCTGTTGGGCATTTATTATCTCAGGATATAAGAAAATAATATAGCATTAAAAACCCCACTGTTTAAAAAAAGTGATTAAGAACAAAAATTACAAGGCTATTAAAGATTTTGTACAGTTAACTTTTGCTAATGTTTCTTTCAATGTTTAGCAAACAAACCAGGAAACTTTAAACTGATCTTGACATGCCAATGTTTAAGTAGTACAGCAAACTCATCTACATAAAGTGATCTTAACAGAATGTGGAGGGTAGTTGTGCTGTTCAACCTCTACCTTAGGGGGTGGAGATGGGGTGGACTGATGGCACATGACTATTTTCTCCAAAAAGTTTCAAAATAATTTTATACAGCTTAAAACTATCTCAGGGGAAACTATTATGAGGAAACTACTCTTAAGTTTAGACATTTAAAATCTCAACACACTATCTTCCAATCTTCATACTGAAAAGGTCTTCATTTTGATTTTTAAGACCGTACAGCAGGGAAAAACTGGTTTATGGTGATATAATCACTAAAATTAGTGGAATTACAAATACTCTGTTAAAAGCCCCAGAAACAGCAGATTTTCTAAAAGTCTGCCATTTCTAAAGTTCGGTCATTTTCCTTATGATCTGGAATATTTGCATTTCATAGAATTACTTTTTTTGTAGCCAACAATTAAGTTAATTTATGGAATGTTTTCTGAAGGTCTTTAAAAATAATAGGACATTTTCATACTTAGGAAGCACTTTAATTGTAACCTTATTAGGTGATTAAGGAAACAGTCCTTTAAAACAATCTGTATTAAGATTATCTTAAAAGATCTTTAGCAACATAATTAAAATTAAAATTTTTTTAAAACATTCGTGTGTGTCCACGTGTGTGCACACAACAAGCCACAGTATATGTGGGAGGTCTGAAGATGATCTATGGGAGTTGGTTCTCTTCTTCCACTGTATGGGGTCCTGGGGATCAAACTCAGGCTGGCAGGCTTGGCAGCAAGCACCTTTACCTGCTGAGCCATCTCACCAGCTTAGCAACAAAATTTTAACAGTCAATTTCTATAATTTATACAATTCAAATACTATAGACTCACATTATTTAAGACAGAAAGCTAAGAGCATTGTAATACTTTCTGTATTTTAGTCATATTCCCAATGTAGCAAAATGAAGTTGGTATTAGCTAAAAATATTTCCAAAATACTAAAATTCAGTTTCTTTCTGAATTATTTTGTCAGCATGTAATTATGCCCAACTACCGGTCTCTAAATTTATGTAGACCAGATTAAGGGTTCAAGCACAAAACACAACAACTTAAGTGTCCATTTTATTTTTCTTATTACTTGAAAATTAAGTTTATGAATCTCTTGGTTCATGGACTGCTTCCAGGAAACAAATCAAACATGAAATACAAAGTAACAAACCACCTCTTTGCGGCTGTGTTCAAATGAAGATACATATACACACACTCATACAGCAACAACATTATTGAACAGAATTCAAAGAAGTCTTGCCTACATCTAACTATGAATGTAACAGACACATAGTCAAAAGGGTGGACAGGCCCAACCCTGGCAGGGAAATGCGCGCCACAGATGAACGTACCGCAGTGTGCTGAGCGGCTGCTGCTCTTGCTCTGCGTGGAGGTACTGCAGGTCTGGGTCCCGGGCTGCGCTGCTCCTGCTCGGTTTATACTCCTATGTAATTTTCTACCGGAGAGTTCATCACTGTCACTGTCATGTAGGGATGGTGTCCGAGGCCTAAAGTGCCGCCATCTACATGATTTGATGTCCACTAGTATCTGACTGAGGTCTTTAGAGAAAGATCTGTCCGAGGTATTTGTTTCTGAGGTATTGGCAAACTGATTGACTGGAGAATGTTGTGGTAAGGAGAGTGTGTCCGAATCCAGATGGCGAAACATGCTGTCATAGTCTGAATGTGCTCTGTCCAGCAAGACCCTATGTGAGGAGACATGAATGTGAACTTAAGACAGCTAGCCAATGATTACAAAAATGATTTTTCCTTTCTTCCTCTAAGGCCCTCAAAGCTGAATAAAGGTATACCAATTATTTAACAGCTGTAATGTTGATTAAAGATTTAGCTCCTTTACACTGTATGTACACACATGTACAGCATGACCATGAAAATTAGAAGACATCCTGTGAGAGTCTGTTCTCTCCTCATGTGAGGAGGGTCCCGGGGATCGAATGCAGGGTGTCAGGCTTGGCAGCAAGCACCTTTACCCACTGAGCCATCTCACTGACTCTGGCTGTTTTACATTCAAATCTCAATGTCTAATAATTTCTTTTCAAAATTTAACCCCCACCCCCCAAAAAAAACTTTATGCTGTCTAATTCCTCTCCTCCTCTCACATGTATGAAGGCATTCTATTTTAGAAGGAAGAACAACTGGATCCCGATCAACTGAAGCATCAAGATTAGGTCATGCACATTGAAAAGTTAAGCAGCCCATTTTATTATTTAATGTAACACTTCTTCATGTATTCAATTCTTTCCCCCAGAATTCAACAACTTTCTTGTAGGGTGTAAGCACACACTTGTCTTTAGCGTTCGTCTTTTCTGAGAATTCTGTGACAAGTTAGCTGAGGTTTTTAATGAATCCTGGGGAGAAAAGAAAATCCACTGGGATCTACTGGAATCATGCACTAGGAAAGAAGCGAGCAGAATGTCAACAATTCAGTTAAGAACAAACAGGAACCACTTGGCTGCTATGAAGCGTGCCTCAATTTACAAACTTAATTTTCCTAATGTCTAAAAATATGCTAATGAAGCCGGGCATGGTGGTGCATGTCTTCAATCCCAGCACTCGGGAGACAGAGGCAGGTGGATCTCTGTGAGTTCAAGGCCAGCCTGGTCTACATAGTGAGTTCTAGGACAGCTGGGGCTACAGGGAGACCCTGTCTCAAAGCGACCAAAAAAAAAAAAAAAAAAAAAAAGCCAATGAAAGGAAAACGGAATACATTACCTTCCACCACGCCCAACCCTTCTTCGTGCAAATCCGATACACCTTTGGGGTACAGTGAGAGCAGTTAAGCAGTATCTGTATCGCACATCCCCTAATCCTCCATCTTTAGGACTAGTCCAAGGCCAGTTACCAGTTTGGTCTAAGTGAGGCTTTAAAAAAAAAAAAAACCAAATTACTCTATTTGTCAGCTAGTTTGTCGTTTGTTACTTGTAAAGGAAGTCTTGACACTTACAGCATAGTACTGACAGCCTGCTTTCCTACGGAAAGCAAAGGGGCCATCGGGGTCATTCTCTTCCTCAGCTTCTGAAGAGCCAGATAAAACCTAAATGAGATAAGCAAGAGGTCAGACATGTGCCTTCCTATGTGCCTGTATTTCTACATTCAGGGGATGCTGTTACCTGGGAGTGCGGTTCTTCATCCGAGCTGGGGAAATCGTACTGGTTTAAATCTTTAGCATTAAAGACTGGCAGTGCAGCGGGACACGCCTGCTGAGCAGCAGCAGACGATGGTAAGACTTTGGGCTTCTTTTCATACTTGCGTTTCGGCCGAATAAGATCGGCTTTATCTTGCTGCAATAGAGACACAGATTGGTCACACTCTAGAAGCCAGGCTCTAAACACTCACAGATCTGGGGGGGAATCTAGAAGCTTATTGCTATAAGGAAGGCCATTTGTACTTGTAAGAGACATAAGTTTTACAATCCTAGTCCAGAGGAGGAGGCCTTGGTGAAGCATGGGCATGCCTTGTTCTAAACACTGCCTTATTTCAGTCGAGTAAAGGAGAAAGCAGAAGTTCTCCAACTTAACTCTAATTCATATTTATTACTGGTCTGCTAGTTTTTAAAAATTTCCTATGAAAATTCTAGGAGGAAAACAAAACAAAAAACAGTCCTTACTCTCAAGCAATTAAAAAAAAAAGAACAGGAAAAGTAATAATGAAAACAATTTTAGATACATGCAAAGAAAACTACAGATAACTGTTAATGAAGTGAGGAATAATGTTGTAAATGTAAAGTTGTGACGGCAAGTGTTTAGAAAAACAGGAGTTGCATGACGAGGCTGTCTGGATTGCAACTTGAGCAGTTCAGAGAATAAAGACAAACCCACTGAACAGAGCTAACACCAGGCTAAATCCAGAGAGAGTAACAGACCCGAAGAAACACGGACACCAGGTGAGAGCAAAGGCTGAGTACAGACCTGCTGAGCCAGGGAGACAGTAAAGCAGCAGCGACTGTGCGAGTCCTCAGCTATGCAAACACACTGAGTCTGCTAAGCTTACGGCACTAGAGTTTTGGGGGAAAGTTAATTACTAAACTACAACGTGTACTGCTTACAATTTCTACAGCTGTCTTGATAAAACAAACTCCAATTAAAAAGGTAGCTATGGCACTGCAAAACATTATTTAGCTTGGGATCCGACTCTTAAAAATGCTAAGTATTTCCCCCAGAGCCCTCCTACCCTTGGAAACTCTCAGTTCCCTCAATAAATCTGTTTGCTCTACTCAAAACAAAAAAAAACATAAACAAAAAAAAGCTCAAGGTAACAGGAATAGGATCATTAACAGCCGACTTAATTTGGAGGCATTTAAAGTAGACCAGATTTAAGAGTGAAGGCTCACATGTCTGGAACATACAGAATAAAACCAAAATTAGATAATTAAAAGATTTCAATCTTGAAATATGAAAACTAAAGGGAAACACTGAAGTGGTCTATGAGGCCACACAGAGTGCCAGGGGGGCCACAGAATTAAGATACTAAAAATTAAAATGAGGAAAAATCCCACTGAATTTTAAGAGCATATTTAGGACTAGTAAATTGTATGAGTTCTTCTCATAGAACAATCTCTGGTCGTGCACCAAGTGACAGGAAGACAGTCTAGGCTGCAGAAATCATGACCCTAGCTCTGGAAAGTTGTACATTCAAGTCTGAAAGTCTGTCACCAAATTAAAAAAAAAAACTGCAGAAACAGGGCATTAAATAATACAGGACAGGTAACGAAACTGACAGCACACGAATACACTCCCTAAACTGAACTAGATTGTGAGTCTAACTGATGCACATTGCATAAAAATATGTAAAATACGCTCCTCAGACCCACAATTCTCAAGAAGGGGTGCAACTGCTGACTTTTCTCTATTTTATTTTTCTTTCACCAATTTTGTTCTTTACAAACTGTATAATGTTTGGCTACTAATCTGTCAAAATATTTCCATTTTATACCACCACCTATGTCACAAATTATTCAAAAGATCCCTGAGTCATCTCCTTCTTGTGTCACAGTCACAAAAGACGAGATAAAGTTAGTACATCAGCAAAGTCTCATCCTCCTCTCTAAGCTGCCACATTTAATAGGAGTTAAATCAACATTTCACACCCCCTGACCAGGAAGTACTCCTTTTATCAAATACAGTGACGAAAACCTTCCCTTGTAAGGACATAACAGATATAAAAATAAAGTTTTAATTGCAAGTTTCTTTTTCTTTATGATGTGCATAATTATTCAAGTTTTACAGTATATTTCATGGTAGATTTGTCTAGTTTTCCTGTTTATCAGATGCTACTGTTCCAAAAACTTGAATCACCTTATTAACCTTGAACTCCTTCACGTCCACGACTTCCTGGTGTTTGAACTGATTGCTGTTGGTCACGGGGATGATGGGGATGGCGTAAGTAGGCTTCATTGGCTGTCTCTGTGCCATCACCTCAGACATGATCTCTCCGCTGTAGTCACCCAAATTATACCTGGAAGCATAAAAATCAAAGTGTAAGCTGCAAACAGAGCATGGTACGATACTTTCATAAATCCAACTAGGTAAATATCTATCACCTCACAGGTACCTAGTGTGCCTGTTGTGTGATAAGACCACATAAGGTTCTACTCTTTTGTTTTAAAGACATGAATCCCAGGCTGGCTTTGAACTTGCTATGCACTCAATGATGTTGACCTTGAACGCTGGATCCTCTTTTCTCTGCCTCTAGGCACGTACCAACACACGTGGTTTACCTGGTGCAGGAGATCAAGCCCAGGGTTTCATACATGCCCGGTAAGCATTCTACCCTCAAAATCTTAAGATCTATTTTTTGGGGATTTTTTTTGCTTTTTAAAAAATTTTGGGTGTAAGTGTGTTTTGTATGCATGTACATAAATGCACCCATGTTGTGCAATGCCTGCGGAGGTCAGAAGAGGGTGTCAGAAGCCCTGGAACTGGAGTTATGGATGATTGTTGGAGACATGTGGGTGCTGGGAATCAAACTTGGGTCTTTTGCAAGAACAGCCAATGCTCTTAACCTCTGAGCCATCTCTCTAGCCCCCAAGATCTACTTGTTTTTAAAGGAAATTTGAAGTATATAATATGTTGTTAAATAACTATACTGTACTAAACAAGCATTTTCTATTTCTAAAGTTTTTATCTTTTGATCAATGTACAAAAATGTTCAAATTTTGTCATTTATGCCTAAATAAAGCTGGTGAGAGTTTGAAAACCCCCCCTCTTTTTTTTGCTGGTAAAGCAGAGTCAGAGTTCATTCAAGAGGTATTTATTCTTTCATTTATTACTGTGTATGTGTAAGGGTGTGTGAAGGTGGCATGCAACAATGTTCATGTGGTGGTCAAAGAACTTTGTTGAATCAGTTCTCTCTTTCCATCACATGAGTTCCTCGGACTGAACTCAGATCATCTGGCTTGCTTCTGCCAGTACTGAGCCATCTCACTGGGCCCAAGAGATTAAATATTTATTTTTAGGTATCTGAATATTTTGCCTGCATGTATGTAAATGTATCAGGTGTATGCAATGCCTGTGGAGGCCAGAAGAAGGTGTTGGATCTCTTGGAACTAGAGTTATGGCAGTTAGCCTCCATGTAGATGCTGGGAACTGAACCTAGGGCCTCTGGAAAAGCAGCCACCGCTCCTAACTGCTGAGTCATCTATCCAGCCTCAACCCTAAGGGATTTTTAACATAGATGAAGCACAGACGTGCCTGAAAAGAGAGGTATTGAGGGAAAGAAGACACTCAAGTGTTGTATGAGCTTCACAGGAGAGAGTCACAGTTCACTGCCTTTACAATAGCCACAACTTAGGCTTTGGGAGGGTTTTGAACTTACTATCTTTAAAAAGTTGCTAAAGAATTTAGGTAAAATCATAGGTTAGTTCTTGAGTGTACCAGGGGAATGCAGGTGGCAAAGTCTAATCTCAGATCACAAGAGTTACAAGGTTATATATATATATGTAAGCTGTAAGTTAGGGTGCTTTTGTTGCAACAAACGTTTATAACATTGTGAGATTCTCAGAGAATTTGAGGTTTACATCTGGGAAAGGAGTAAGGCCAAATTTGAAGGTCATACACACTCAGGCTTCAAGCAGGTTCACTACTATTTTACCGTACTTATCTGAAAATACCTTTATTTGAAAAGAATATTGTTTCTACATAGGCAATCTCCATAGTAAATGTTAATTGTGCTGCAATTCTTGATTCTCAGCTGGTGAAAGGCTCCTTCTCCTTCCTACATCCCCTTAATTTTTCCCGTCTTTCTCTCTTGCCTCAATTTCCCCTTAATCTTAGAGTTGATGAAGGTCAAAGATCTGTTTTCTATAATCTCTTCAGGATTGGTCAGAGATGTAGAACCTACCTATCTAGGGATCAAAAGTCTCAACTTGTCTGATCTAATGAGAATGTTTGAGCTTGGAGATTGGAGGCTAATCAAAACATCTGTTTCTTTTTGAGGTAGGGTCTTACTGTATAGCTCAGGCTGGCCTGGAACATGATCCTCTTGGCTCAGTCTCTTCAGTACTGGGATTAAGGCTGTGTGCCACCACTGGCCTAAGAAATTTAAGTACTTATCCTTATGAGCTTTATTGTCGACATTACCAAGTGATTATTTGAATGTTATGATTTATGAGAATCTGTGTCTGGGAAGTGGCTCAGTGGCAAAGTTTGCCTAGAGTGTGCAACAAGGCCTTGGGTTTGATCTCTAGCACTGAAAATCCCCCACAAACCCACCAAACACTTTAAATAAACAACCAGTATTCAAAACACACACACAGTCAGTACTCTCGAATGAATAAAACAAAAACTTTACAAATCATAATATATTCTGTCTCTCACAGCTCTGCACAAAACTTAAATAAGAATAAATACCTGATATATTGTTAGTGAGCCCTAAAGACAGGAATGTATATATATTTATACATATATAAAATATACATATATATATAAAATATATACACACACATATATAAAATATATATACACACATACATATAACTAACACACACAAAATACAATATCACATCACATACACTTAGTCGCTCTTAAGGAAAATATTTCTATAATTACAGATAATAATTTAGGAAATAAATTAATTCAATACACAAAACACTATTGGCATTGCGGTTCCTGATACTGGAATCGCTGTACCTCTTCTCCATGATTTCCAGTGTCAAGTGCAACAGCTCCCTCTTGCTCTTCTCTCTTCTCTTGATCATCTCTAGGATGGTGACAGCTCGACTGAGATCTCGACGCAGCTTTAGCATCTTTTCATAAGAGGCTTCATCATTTTTGCGATTCTAAAATATAAAGTTGCTTGCTTACCATCAAGAAGCATTTCTACCTAACTGTGTAATGAGCAGGTACTGACACAGAAGGATGTGTGTGCATATGCAGGGCTAGATTTTATAGACACTGGAAGGGAACATGGATCACTATTCGTTATGTATCATTAATATCACCATTAAAAACTCTAAAGGTCAACTTATTTTAAATCAGTGTTTTCTAGTGTAATTAAAACATTAACTAATTAATTTGTATATGTACACACGTGTGCAGTGTCCACAGGTCAGAAGTGGGTTATCGGATTCCTTAGAGCTGGAGTTATAGGCATTTGCAACCCTACCTAATGTAGGTGCTGGCATCTCAACTTCAGTCCTCAGTAAGTACTCAACTTCTGAGCCATCCCTCCAGTTCTTTCTAGCACAATTTTAATGTCTTTTTTGAGACAGGGCCTTGAGATGTAGCTTAATATCCTGGCTGACCTGGAACTCACTATGAGGACCAACCTGGCCTCAAACTCATGGAGATTCACCTGTCTCTGCTGCTGGAGTACCAGGATTAAAGGCACCTCCACACCCATCAAGGAATGTTATATTAAAGCACAGATTAAATCACAAAATTAAGACATTAATAACTATTACTATAATAAATATTTTCAAATAAATTTAAAAATTCACTTACTTTTCGAGTTTGCATTTTTTCAGTTCGTCTTCTAAAAGCCACATAAGGATCATTTGTGCTAGAACCATCTCGCTTTTCTTGTTTCACTGATGGGATAAGGGATGGCCCCCGACAGTTTTTCCTCTTTTTAATCCAGTATTCATAGACTTCTCTAATTAACTCATCATCTTCTTTTAGCAGTAGTTTGGCTTCCTGCAGACTGACTGGCTAAATGTAAAAGCATTATGTCACTTTCATAAAATACATGTATAGGGCTCAAAAACATCACTTCTAAATTTGAATAACAATAATCAAGGCTACAGTAGCAGTAACAGTATGCCTCCCTTCCCCTAATTCTTTGAACAGGGTCTTACATTTCCCTGGCTGGCCTTGAACTTGCTATGTAGCTGAAGGTGACCTTGAACTTCTGATCCTCCTGCCACCACCCCACTGCTGGGATTACAGGTCTGCACTACCACACTCAGTTTATATGGTGTGGGGATCAAACCCAGAGTGCCATATTAAGCAGGTATTCTGCCAAATGAGCCACATCTCTAGTCCTCGTTGCTTAATCTTTACAACAATCCCATAATACCAAATTTCATGTCACCCAGCATGCTGTATTTCATGACTTGAGACTTTGTATTAGCCACTTTCTGCTTGTTCATCAAATAGTCAAATGCTAGTTTAATACTTTTTATTTCTACTTACAGCTGGGGAAACTAAGGAACAAAAAATTTAAACATTGCTCAAGAGTACATAGGCAAATAGCAGGCAGAGATGTGAACTCATGCTTTTAACTCTAATGTCTTCTGGTTTAGCCCACCTCAATACTATTTATTCCATATAATTAAGACATATATATGTTAATATACACATACAGTATACACAAATAAAGTTGTACCTGCTGACCACTGCCTTTTTCTAGACGGTCAATCATCTCCTCAAACTGCAATGGGCAGATGTCCATTTTCTTTTTCAGTTTATTCACAAATATTTCATCTTCAGAATCCAAATCGTAATCAGGCTGCTCAGCATCCAAACTAAAAGCTGACAGAAAAAAACCATAAGCAATCATTTACAGTGTGAACTCACCAACAAAGCCGTCTCACAGATGTCTGCATAAAAGCAAGGCCCAGATTTCCTAAGGAATAAAGATATTTAGATTTTATTCTGAGTCACAAATGCTCTAAGCTTACCACTGTGTCCTCTGCACTGAAGTCAAAAGAAAAATTATCTTCACTATGAATACAGATAAATGCTACAAATGACAATGGACAGGACCGTTAACACTCGATCTTTAAAGGAGATTTTTCTAGGTTATTTTGATCCTATTTTATAAACTATTTAGCTATTTTCCCAAAGAATTAGAGACCGGAAGTTAAAAGCCAACGAGTAACAGCTCCTGGTCCCACAGTCCCAGTCAAGAGAATCACCAGGCTGGCCTTGAACTCCTGATGGAGGTGAGCTTTACTACTTGCACAGGTGTTGAGAACTTCCACTCCACATAACTAAAGGTCATTCAATAGTTTACCAAAATTCAGGCAGAACGATATTAAGGAAAATCAATTACTTGATATCAAAACTCACCTATTTTTTCTTTCCTTTGGCTTATTTCTTCTAACTTTAGAGCCCACTGTTTAGAACACTGAAGCCTTTTTTAAAAAACAGTCTCTCTAGTGCCAGTATTTTATAACCAGTAGTGTATAAAATTTCATACCACGGGCTATATTTTGTGACTTCAGGCCTTTATATTAGCCATTTTCTGCTTGCTCACCAAATAGTAAACGCCAATTTCATCTTTTCAATATCCAATATTCCTCTGAAATCCTTGGACTCTCACTTGCCCAGTTAAGTAGTTCCTAAGCTGTTCTCCTAGGTCAGAAATTGAATCCTCAACAGAAGAATGGGTTTTGAAGAAATATACAACATTTTGCATAACTTCTAGATAGGCATTGCAAGCATACCTAAAATCCTATAGTGCATAGGTTAAAACACTCCTTCCCCATCATGCTCTTTCTTTATACCATTATTGGTACATATTTTATAATTTACTTGTTAATCATGTGTGTCCCCTATTAAAATGAGGCTGATGTGAGGCCTTACTTTGTAACCCTGAGTATTGAGATGTGAAAGTTTTTCTCTTACATGCTGTCTGTCTGCAGCGCTCACCTGAGACATTGTAATACGTAAATCTAAAGTGGGAAGAAAAGCCGCTGCCACCTCACCAATTAGTCTTTGTTACTGAAGTCTGTGATTTGAGAGGAAATTTAATTGACTGCCAGATATCGGTCATTCTTGCTTCAAGCTTGGCGTCACAATCAACTTGGAAGAATCCACTATTTGTACAATAAAATATATTATTTCACTGCCTTAATTTTCATTTTGATCTTATCTCTTTCACAACATTCTAAATGAAAATCTCTGGATGTTAGCATCTTTGCAGCAATTGGCCCTTCACTTATTTGTCACAACTTCATGTCACTGCTACCCAGACAACTGGAGATCCTGGAGTGGACGAAAACAGGCTGAAATACTGGATTCTTTTTGTTTTTAACTAAATTAACCCAGATCTGCATTTGTCCCCTGGCCATTTCAGCTAATTTAATTTGTACTAATCAAGTTTAAAATTCAGTCTCTGTCACATCAGTCACACTTCAAGTGCCAAATGCCTACAAGTGCCTAGTGACAAATGCATCTCCATCCCTGTAGAAAGTTCTAGTAAAGAAGGTAGACCTAGATAACCCATAAAGTCAAAGTGATAGGGATGAACTACCAATGCTTCACCTTAAGACTTTTAAAAAATGTATTTTTAGGATCTCATTTATACATGACACAGGAGTGTTCCACTGTAAAATCATAAGCACAAAGCTTAATAAGTCATAAAAATGAAAGCAGCCTGCCTAGTATCACCTTTACATCAAGATGTACTCAACACACAGCCAGTATATACTGTATTGTCAAAGTCCCATCCCACCCATCAAGCACGAGCAGCAGGACAGAAAGGGAGAGTCCCATCATGTACCCGGGAGCCCAGTGTCTTCCCGCTGAAGTATTAACAAGTACCTGACAGGATCCTCTTGACTTTTCCTTTACACAGTGCAAACACATGGAAAACACTGTGTATGTGTGTGAACGGGGGCTGAGACAGGGTCTCACTGTATATTTGAGGCTGGACTAGAACTTGTGATCCCCTCCCTTTACATCTCAAATGCTAAGATTACAAGTGTGTCTAATCATGCCTGGCTCTAATTAAATTCCATCAGCTATACAAGCATGATAGCTCATGTCTGTAATTCTGAGTTTGAGGCCTGGGCCACACAATTTTGTCTCAAAAAAATCCCTCAAAAGTTCCATCAACTAAATTGAAACCTAGCTAGCCAATTATTGTTAAATAGTTACCACAGTCTGGATGTTGACCCCTTTAAAGGGCAAACCCGGATATGCATAATTAAGAACTGAAAACCATGCTGGGGACATAGTTCAGTGCTACAGCATTTGCCTAACACATAAGGCCCTGGGTTTGATCTTTAGTACTATAAAAACCAAAACACACAGAAAAGCCTCCTCAGCACTGCATTGTTACATACAGAAAGAATTATTCTAAAAGTCTAAGTGCAACTATCACAGCAGTACATAAAGCAGATAGTTATTTTTAAAAGGAACTATAAAGTGGCATGGTCAGGGGTTCCCTTCTATGCAACGGGAGACGGTGTCCGAGACCAAAGACAGCAGCATCAAACCTGGGAACTCTGATGACCTAGATAGCCACTGTCACTACTGCAAAATTCTGAATGTCAGTGAAAACTTATAATATGGCAGGCTGGGCGTGGTGGCGCATGACTTGGAGGCAGAGGCAGGTGGATCTCTGTGAGTTCAAGGCCAGCCTGGTCTACACAGTGAGTTCCAGGACAGCAGGGGTTACAGGGAGACCCTGTCTCAAAAAGACCAAAACAAAACAAAACAATAACAAAAAACTTAGAATGTGGCCTTTATTATGGGTGGTGGGTACTTGACAACCCTGCCTTAGATCTCCAGGTCAAAGGCATCACTGGCTAGTAACATCATTAAGTTCTTCAACTTCTTCACAGTGAAAACCTAGGTTTTGGAGTCACTTCTAGAATGTACTTAGGTAGAATAAATGAGAATCCTAAATTCAAAAGCCCTATGAAACTCTTTGCACGTGAAGTGCTGTAGTTGGCGCTGTATAATCCATCAGTCAGAAAGCAGCAGAGTCCACATGGCAAGTGGTCATGGAGACAAAGAGAAACAATATATGCCTTGCACTGTCAGCATTCTCTGTTCTGAAAAGTAATGAAAAATTAAGTTCTATTTCATTTTAAAGTATCTGTTAGGGAGGAAAATCAACCTATTTATTTTGTGTGTGTATGTGGACATGTGCCCACGCATTTGCCATGGCATGCATGTGGAGGTCACAGGGCAACTTGTACAAGTTTTCTTCTTGTACTATGTGGGCCCTGGGGATCAAACTCAGGTCACAGGGCTTGGCAGCAAGTGCATGAGTCACTATCTTTTATTATTATTATTATTAATTTATTTATTTTTGAGACAGGGTTTTACTTTATAAGGTACTATACAGCCTAGGTCGACAATCTTCCTGCCTTAGTTTCCCAAGTTCTAGGATTACAGACATGAGCCATCACATCCAGCAAAAACAAACAAAATTCCCTCTTTCCTTTGAAAGCCCAAACTTAACTCTGAAATGAAAACAGGAGGAGGGCTGCTGAGCATGCTTATCACATTAGTAAAATTCTGAATTTTGCTGCTTGTCTTATCACGTGTGGGCGATGGCAGCTGTGCAAGCTACCGCTGCACAGTGCATGCTTCATTTTCCACCTTCTACGTCAGTAGAGAGTAAAGTACAGTTAATGGTTCCTACCCAGACAATAACCTCATGTGCAGTCCACATTCCAGTTGTGTTCACCCAATAGTTTACAACATGGCCCCCATCCTCTATAGGCTCAGCTACCATTTTAGCTGATATTTCTTACTCTCCTTTAAAGCAGAATAATTCCACAGGCTTTGTTAGGATTCTGATAAGAAGACTGACTCAGGAGTTAAAGGCACAGGTTGCTCCGGCAGAAGACCTGGGTTCAGTTCCCAGGCCCTACATGGTTTGCTGAAAGTGCCTTTCCCCACCCCACTTAGCCATCTCTCTGGTTCCATCAGATGATCTGAACAGTCAAGCTGTTGCCCATCACTCCACTATATAGTTTCTTCCTTGTGTAACAAACAACTTGGGCAGGAGAAGAGTTTAAAATGATGTAATTATATTACTCCTCACCAAACTTTCTTCTTGAATTGAATATACATTAATGATCCTTGTGTGATTCAAATCTTAATGATAGTAACTGTAACTGCAAAATGGTTTTTCCTTCCACCCTGTCCACCAGGCTTTTGGCATCTACTATAAGCATGAGATGTTCTCCCCTATGTATTTATTTATCTATTACCATCATGAGTTTATAGACCCCTCCTTTTTCAATACAGTTTATTATTTCTTGCTGCATTTACTTTATTGCCCAAAATATCCCAGAATGAGTCACTGGGAACTTCTATGTCATTGTAATAGGTTTTCATCATATTTTTAAGCATTTACTATCTGTTATAACAAGATGTTCCAGGGTCATCTTGTATCTCTTCTACCTGAGCCTGGGAGCAGCCACTTTTCCAATGACAATGCTATGTGTACTTACTGCTATAGAAAACCAAAGGAAAAAGGGAGAGAAAAGATTTCTAAATATTCTGGGCAGAACAGTTTTGATCCAGAAGGGAGTATCTTCAACCTACAATCCTGGTGCCTTATAGATTATCAATCAGAAACAACAGAAAGATCCTTTGGATCAAAAGATCTTGAGCAATACTAAGTTCAGAAGCACCTTCAGTCTAGAGCTCGAGAAGGTACTGGTTTTAATACATGTTTCTTCCTACAGAACTGACTAGGATTAGAGAGAACCACAACTCTGTTCCTAGCCAAGTGAAGACCATGGCAGTAGGAGGTATTTCTTCCCAAGCTGATGGCGGATGAAACATTACTAACATTCAATGATTAGGTACAGAAAATGTTATCATGAGACTATCGTACTGAAGTCTAAAATCCACAACAGTAACAGGCACTAATGTTCTCGGGGGAGGGAGAGGAACAAATTCCCAAACACATTTGATTATGGCCTTTTCGGGGAATATTAATTTTCAATCTAAAAATTCTAAAGAAAGCTTGGCGTCGTGGCACACGCCTTTAATTCCAGCACTTGGGAGGCAGAGACAGGTGGATCTCAGCAAGTTCAAGGTCAGCCTGGTCTACATAGTGAGTTCCAGGACAGCTGGGGCTACAGGGAGACCCTGTCTGAAAAAGACCAAAAAAGAAAAAAGAAAAAAAAAAAAAATCTAAAGAAATAGCCAACTTTGTAGCAGTTGGTTCTCTCTTCCACAGAGACTGAACTCGGGCTGTCAAGCTTGCATTGCAAGCACTTTTATCCATAAGCCACCTTGAACAGTCCTCATTTAGGAGGAAACTAAAATGAACCAGTGCCTCCCATTTACATTTACATAAATATGTAAAACCATCAAAAGGGCCCCTAAGAATTCAAGGCAACACACTCTTCATAAACAACTTCACAGATCACTTACCACTCAAGATTCCATTTTCCATTCAAAAAAACTTTATATTATACAATTACTTTTTATTCATTTAATATAGTATGTGAAAAACTATTATTAATTCTTTAAGGATCAACACCAATGTTATACAATTTCTTCCAGAAAATACAAGAACAGGGACACTCCCCAACATGTTTTTTTACGATGCCAATACTACTGATACCCAAAAAATCTTATAGCAAAAATATCACCCAACAATGTATTGAAAGAAGTAACATAGTACAGCCAACTGAGACTTACTCCAAGTGTTGAAGGTAGGTTCAGTATCTGAAAAATCAACTAGTATAATCTACTATATTAACAGGCTGATGAAGAAAAAAACAAAGAAAGAAAGAAAGAAAAGAAAAAAGCCACAGGAAATAAATCACCACAGAAAAAGCATTTGACAAAACTCAATATCCATTTATGGTGCAAAATCTCAGAATACAGGACTACAGTAAATTTCTTAAGAAAAAAACGCCCAAAACCTACAGCTAACATACTTGGTGATCAAAGACTGAATTTTTTCCCTGTAAGATCAGGAGTAAGGGTCCATGAGATGGCTCTGCAGGTAAAGGTGCTTACCAGCAAGACTGATGATCGCCCAAAGACTTACAATGTGAAAGTAAAGAGCTCCTGCCAAGTTGTCCTCTGATCTCCACATGTGTGCTGTGGCCTGTGTGTGCCACACCCATCCCCAAATAAATAAATAAATACAAATTTCTAAAAAGATTTAGGCACATAGCCAAGATGTCAGCTCTCTAGCTACTCTTTGTAATATGATACTTCTAAGTTCTAGCCACAACCATAAGACAAGTGAAAGAAATTAAAGCCAGGCAACATCAAATAAGCAGTAAGGAAATTCTCTAAGGCCACAGGACATAAGATCAATACACAATTCAATGGCATTTCCATATACTGCTGACAAGTGGAAATCAAGGTTAAAATGCAGTATCAGTTTCAATTCTTCAAAGAAAATGAAACATCAGGTACAAATCTAGCAAAACAGGAACAACGTGTAAAAGAAAAAAAAACTTTAAACATTCAGAGTCAGATTGTGTTCATTAAGTACATGTCAATTCTGTTGAAGCTGGTTTAAAGATTTAAGGTAGTTCCTATTAAAATCTTGGCAAAGTTCTCTGTGGCTATAAACAAACTTCTATGGAAAAGAATTGACTCAAAATATTCATATAATCTTGAAAAAAACAAACCAGAAACTAAGGAAACATTCTCCTAGATGTTAAGGGTTCTATTTAGATGTGATAATCAGAGACAGTGGTATTGTTGGGAAAAAAACAAACGTCAATGGAACAGGGTTGAGAATCCAAAAATACACCCACCAGGGCAAGTTGGTATGGTACATGCCTGTAATCTCAGCATGCATGAAGCTGAGGCAGGATTTGAAGTTCGAGGCTAGCCTGAGCTACAAAGTAAGACTGTCATAAACAAACCAATATCCATACAGTATGCTCAATTAATTTCTGACCAAGGAGCAGAAAGCAAGTCAATGAAAAAAGAGAGCTTTCCATAATCGGTGCCAGAAAAAAAGACTTCTGACCTAAACTTCGTGCTTATATAAAAATTAATAAAATGGATCACAGATTTAAATATAAAACCGTAAAGTTTACAGATCAGAACATAAGGAAACAATCTTTGAGGCTTAGCACAAAGGGCTCTTAGACTCAGGTGTGGTGACTCATGTCTGTAATTCCAATGCTGAGTGGAAGAGCTAGCAGGATAAATTCAAAGGCAGCCTGGGTTACAGTGAATTGCAGGCCACCCAAGGCTAAACAAACAAACAAACATCAAAAACCACAAACAGGGGGTTGGGGATTTAGCTCAGTGGTAGAGCGCCTGCCTAACAAGCGCAAGGCCCTGGGTTCGGTCCTCAGCTCTGAAAAAAAAAAAAAAACAAAAAAACCACAAACAGATGAACAGCTCCATAAGAGGATCAATAAACTGGATCTCATTCAAGTTAAAAATTCTCACGTGAAAAGATGCATTACAAAATGGGAGAAAATACTACCATCATGTACTTGATACATTTCATATTTATAATTAAAAAATTTTTATTTTATGTGTATGTGTATATTGCCTCCATGTAGGTAAGCACACCTGTGTTATGCAACACCTGAGGAGATCAGAAGAAGGTGCTGGATCTCCTGGAACTGAAGTTATGGATGATTGTTAGCTGCCATGTGGGTGCTGGGAATCAAACCCAGGTCCTCTGCAAGAGCAGCCAGTGCTCTTGACTGCTGAGTCACTTCTCTAGTTCCTAGAATGTTTTCATAACCCCTCACAAGCCAATGGTAAAACAAATAATCTGAGAAAACTGGCAAAAGATATGTGATCATTTACTGAAAATGGCTTATACAGAGGGCAAGTGAATCCATAAAATGATGCCCTATATTAGCCATTTAAGGAAATGCAAACTAAAAGGAAGATACTACTATATTATTCATAGAACAGCTACAATGAAACTGTAATGATCACAAATGCCTGAGAGTGTATGGAAAAACTAAACCACACATATGAAGCTGTTAAGAAAGTGAAACGACTCATCACTTTGTCCAAATGAGAAATGGATGACCCGGCCACTAGTCATGAAGCCAGAGAGAAAAATCTTAGCTCAGAAAAAAATTTGTACATAAATGTTTATAGTGGATCTATTTGTAACAGTCCAAATCCGGAAGCTATTCAAATGTCCCCCACAGATGGAATGCTGTTCGGTAGCAAGAACGAACTATTGACTTTCAATGCAGCAGCAGGAAGAACTCCAAGGATATTATATTGAATTAAAAAAACCAGACTGAAAGGGATAAATGCCTCATGACTCCACTCGTGTAACATTTCTGAGCCAACTAAATTATCAACATGGGGAGCAGCTTAGTGGCTGTCAGGAGTTATGATGGGAGAATGGCAAGGCATGGCTATACAGGAGTAATAAGAAGGAATCCTGTGCAGATACTACAGTTGACTATCTGCATTGTGGTGGTAGTTATACAAGGCTGCACATATGAAAAAAAATCCACAGAAAACATACATATATATACATATGCATGGGTAACATTTGATAAGACCAACCCTCCCCAAAAACAAAGAGAAAAAGAAACCTCACATTCACATTCAGACAGTGTGACATGCCCTGTGCAGGGGAAAAGAAGCTGGGTTTAGTCAGCAAATGTTAGCAAGAATCAGATCCACACTGAGGTGATTCCACACAACAAGTGTTCAGGTCCTTACATCTATGGAATTTGTTTAAAATGTCTATGTCGTTCTCTCTTTTGGTGCTGGGGATTGAACCAGGATCTTTCTACCATTAAGCAACAACACCCCCAAGTGCCTAAATAACCCACAATTAGATGGTCAGAATTTAGTTAATTATTTATTTTAAATATTGCTTTGAAATGGGTCTTGCTAGGCTGATCAGGTGAGTTCCTGAGCTCAAGCAGAATTCCTGTGCAGCTTCCCAGTAGCTGGGACTAGAGGCATTGTGGGTCTGTCTTAAATGTAATTAAACTTGAGTGTGCAGGTTAACACATGTCAATGACTTGGTTCACTTCAAAGAAACCCACAGTAAACTGGGGAAATAATTATTCTACAGGACATCAATGAAGTTGGATGCAAATTAGAGATGAAAAAACATCTCAAGTTTGGGCTGGAGAGATGGCTCAGTGGTTAAGAGCACTTACTGCTCTTGCAGAGGGTTCAGCTCCCAGTACCCAGACCAGGAAGCTCACAACTGAAGCTAATTCCAGTTCTTGGGGATCTGATGCCCTTACTGGCCTCCAAGGGAATCTGCGTGCATATACGTGGTGCATATAAACTCACATAGACACCCACACCCACACAAATAAGTAAATAAAAAAAACTTAAAAAACAAAACGCAAGTTAAAAAAGCATCAGAATGCCTGTATGACAACGAGCGAAGACATAAACGAGGCCCTTTGGCCTCCATATTTGACCAAGAGGACTAAAATGTAAAACAGGTTTATACTGGAAGTATAGAGAGGTCCTTAGAAGGTCCTCCTGAAAATAAAGGGCAACAAGGTAATAACAAACTGTAGGAAATTCACCTAAATTGTCAACTACTTGAGGCAGGGCAAATGAAGTTTCACTAACAGTGCAAAACCTATTATTGAAGCTGACAAGCTCTCAGTTCATCACCACCAAATATGGCAGCTACCCAAGGGTCATTTCTAAAGAACATTTGTAGTTCCCAAGTGAAACAAACTTCCAATTAGAAGACTAACATTTAAAAAAATTTTAAATTTACTTTTATTTTTTCTGAGTATGAATGCTTGACCTACACGTATAAAAGTACACCATGGACATGTAATGACCTTGGAGGCCAGAAAAAGGCACTGGATTCCCTGAACTGGAGTTATGGATGGTTGTTGGCTGCCATGTGGATGTTGGGAACTAAACCTGGGTCCTCTGAAAGAGCAGCCAGTGCTCTTAACCTCTGAGCCATCTCTCCAGCTCCAGAACACTAACATTTTAAAAACTAGTATCTTGCTCTACTAGCCATAACACAGATCAGGGCTTGACAACTCTGGCTTGTCATGTTATTAGCAATAAAGTTTTATTGCAACATAGCCATATTCACTCATCTATGTATTCTCTACAGCTGCTTCTGCACTACAAAACATCAGAAATGAATACTTGTGACAGACAATAACTCACAAACTTAAAAACTTCCCCAGGAAAAGCTTATTGACTCCTAACTTACATGGAGCTCTCTGAGACCAGCAACTTTCTGAAGAGGATGAAACTGCTTCTATTCTGAAGCACATTCTTTATTCTTTTTGTCTAAAACAGTCCAAGATGAAATTTAAGGAATGCTATCCTTTTTCCCATAAAATTTATAAAACAGAATAATTGTGGGACTCTTAGTAGAGGGGATTTTTTTTTAAATTTTATGTGTATGCGTGTATTGCCTGCACATAGTTAAGTGCACCTGTGTTGTGCAATGCCCATGGAGGACAGAAGAGGCTGTTGGATCTCCTGGAACTGGAGTTACGGACAGTTGTTAGCTGCCATGTGGGTGCTGGGATTCGAACCTGGGTCTTCTGTATGAACAGCCAGTGTTGTTAACCTCTGAGCCATCTCTCCACCCCTACTATTTTATTTCGAGATAGTGTTTCATGCAGCTCAGGCTGGCCACAAACTCACAATGCAGCTGAGGCTGACCTTGATCTCCTGATCTTCTTGCTTGCACCTCCCAAGTCCTGGGGTTACAGCTATGCTCCACAGTGACCAGTTTATGCAATACAGAGTTTTGTGCATACTAGGCAAGCACCCCATCAACTGAGCTACATGTCCAGTATCCCCGTCCCCTGCCCCACAACATCATTTTAAAAGTGGAAAATAGGGTCTAACAACTACTAAGCCAATGCTGGTCAATAAAACAGGTTATCTTGTCACATAAGAAAATGCAGTCATTAGAAGAATACTTACGCTGTATGTGAATGAGCTGCTTTGGCATCTTAAATTCCCCAGGGTATACAGATTCATAGTAAGCAATGTTACTTTCTGCCTCTGGAACTGGTATAACCATATTATCCCTCTTCTCGCCATATACCTGCTGTGCAGAAATAGCCCGCTGAAGATGATGTTCCTAAGAAGAAGAAAAACATGTAAGTTTGTGCTTTAAAAACTAGTACTCAGAATGTATATGCAGTTCATTTGCTTTTAAAATGGAGGAATTTTGGTACATCTTGAAAGCATGCTAGTAGTATAGCTAATGCAAAAACATTTTAAGTAATATTTCCTCCAACTGTAGAAACTTTCCTCAAAATGTAATATGCTGAAACTGAGAATTTGAATCAAAGTGTAAACGCTTAGTTTACAGATGAGATTTGAAGAATTAAAAGCATGTGAATTTATTATACATGAAGAAAGACTGTAAGTAAAAAAAACTTTATGATTAAAATTTCCTATTCATACAGGCTTTCATGCAAATCAACAAGGATGATTTCAAAGAAAGGCAGGAATTGTTTTCTTCTACAAAAGGAATACAAACTCTTTTGTCTCAAGTAGCAACTTTTCTTAGAAATTCTGAAAGTCCCTTCTGGGCAGTAATTCAGTAGGAATGGGTTGGAAGCACATGCCTGAGACCCAGGCTGCCCGGATTGTACCGACTCCAAATTCCAACACTTAAAAGTTCCTGGCAAGACACTTCTTAAATTTGCGTTTTCCAGTAAGAAAAAAAAGAAAATCCCCCAAACCAAAAAACTTCACAGAACCAGTTAGAAATGTAAGATAAGTGTTAAATATTTGCAATACCAGGTATGCAAAGTAAGTTTTGGTTTGGTTTTCATTCAGAAAGCTCTTACCATTTTGAATTTTTTTGTTTTTGTTTTGAAACATGGTTTCCCTGAAGCCCCAGCTGGCCTGGAACTCTCTGTAGACCAGGCTGGCCTTGAAGAGATCCACTTGCCTTCTGAGTGCTGGGATTAAAGGTGTGTGCCACCACTCCAGCTACACACAAAAATTTTTAAGAAGTGACTTTGTAGGATGATGTCTGCTACCTGATCTAAATGAGAGCTGGTTGTAGATAACTACAGAATACTCAAATGCCCGAGACTATGGACAGAAAATGAGCACTTCGCAGGTAGTATCCCATTTGCCCACAGTTGTCAAGGTCTTAATGTTTCTTTTTAATTAGTTCTTAGAAGCTCTAATTTATTAGTTCTAATATGATGCCACCTGTTTAATGCCAGGTACGCAATCATATTTCCTCTTTAATCATTAAAAATGTATCTTCAGGGGCTGGAGAGATGGCTCAGCGGTTAAGAGCACTGACTGCTCTTACAGAGGACCCAGGTTCGAATCCCAGCACCCACATAGCAGCTACAAAACCATCCTTAACTCCAATTCCAGGGAAATCTGAAGCCCTCTTCTGACCTCCATGGCATTGCATGACACGGGTGCACTCACATACATGCAGGCAATACACTCATACACATAAAATAAAAATAAATAAAAAAATATTTTTTAAAAAATGTATCTTCAGGGAGGGGCTGGAGGGACAGGTCAGCAGTTAATGTGTGCTGCGCTTTCAGAGGACCCAAATCAGGCGGCTCATAACTGTCTGTAACTCCAGCTCCAGGGGAACCTGACACCCTTTTCTGGACTCTGCAGGTACCTGCATGCATGTGCATGCACACACAAATAAAAAGAAAATAAACCTTTTCAAAGATGTATCTTAAGTCAGGTATGGTGGCTCATGCACACCTGTAATCTCAGTTGAGGCCAGTCTACATTACAAAGTGAGCTCCAGGTTAGCCTGGGCTACATTAAGATCCTGTCTAATAAAATCCTCCCTGCTCAACTCTCTCCCACACAGCATTTAGTGGGCTGCAAACAAAGTAGCCTTATGTTTACAAGGTGACTGTCTCCTCAGTTCTCATCCAATTTCTTCTAGTATTTTTCCAGATGAACCACGAAAAAAATATTTTTAGGTGTGAAATGGAACATGTAAGGGGATTGATATTTTAGAATGCTATATTTATTTAGTGTGTTTGTGTCTATTTGGCATGGCATTTGTGTGCAGGCCAGAGAACTTGCAGGAACAATTTGTGGGAGTCTGTGCTTTCCTTTACCATGGGGATCCCAGGGACTGAAACTCAGGACATCAAGGCCTGGCAGCCTACACCTTTACATATTGAGCATCTCACTGGCTCAGGTATTTCATTTTTATAGGCAACACAGAATGGCAGTTAACAGCATGGATTTTGTAAACAAGAGTGCCTGGAACTGAGGACAAATTTATTCTTTCCCAGCAAGTTTTATTATCTGCAAATGTATATTACATTTCTAGCATTTAGGGCTGTGAAGACAGAAGCCTGTGAAGAAGTTATCACCCAGTCTAGTACAGTGGGGCCTTTCTTCATGAGGAAAGCTGAACAGCTCTCTATGTGCTTAGTTACTGTTATTATAATCTTTTTTTTTTCCCAACACAGGGTCTCACTATGTAGTCCCAACTGGCCTGGAACTCGCTATATATATACAGACCAGGCTGGCCTTGAACTCACAAAGATCTGCCTGCCTCTGCCTCCCAAATTCTGGGATTAAAGGCATATGCCATACCACACTTGGCCCTAGAAAAAACTGAGAAAAAAATTTATCAATATTACAATGTATACTTGCTACTTAAAAATTTTTATCTGTGACTTTTTCTTATACAAAATATTTCATATAATCTCCTCTTATGCTTAACAGTCCAGAAAATGATCTTCCCTTTATATATGGTATTTAGGGGTAAAGTGTCACAGTGCATGCAACATACTTTTTAAAAAATATTATTTTAAATTATGTGCATGTGAGTGCAAGCGCCTTCAGAGGCCAGAGACATTGGATCCACTGGAGTTACAGGCCTGTAAGCCACTCAGTGTGGGTGCTGGGAATCCAAACTCAGTTCTCTATGGAGTAGCAGGGTATGCTCTTATCCACTGAGTTATCTCTCCAGCCCTGAAACACACTTTCCAATGGTTTAATCAAAACAACAGAATTTACAGAACAATCTTCCATGAAATATGAACAACAGTAGAATCAGGTTTGAAAAATACATCCACACTCAGGTACCTTCTTCAACTTTCCCTAACATCTGAAAACTCTTATGAGAAGATGAATAGGGTACAGGTGGCTTAATACACACATACCACAGAAAATATAGTTAAGAACTTCTAAGTCCTAAGAAAACCCACCTGCTCTCCAACTGTGATAACTATCACCTTAATATTCATATCCAGACATACAGGGCGATGAGACAGAGAAGAGCAAAATGTGGCAAGTTGGGTGGGGAGTGATAAGTGTATTCACATAGGACGTTCTGTGCCAGCTCATGCAGTTTTAGAATGTAACTGGCTGAAGGCATTTAAAAGAGCACCCGTGGGGCTAGAGAAATGGTTCAGTGTAAGAGCACAGGCTGCTCTTACAGAGGACCCAGGTTTGGTTCCCAGCACACACATGACAGGTAACCACAGCCCGTTAACTCCACTTCCAGGGGATCCAACGCCCTCTTCTGGCCTCTGTGGGCATTGTGTACACATGACGCACTCGTATGTGTTCAGGCAAAACATACATATAAAAATCACCCTTGACACCCTTGTACAGAAAAGGGACCATATTCCATAAAACTGCTACACAGTCTGTAAAAAGTTAATAGTATTTAACAACATGGATAACTTAATAAGTAAAAATGACTAACCTGAAAATTGTATATTGAATGTACTTTTGTTTTGTTTTTCGTCTTTTTGAGACAGGGTCTCCCTGTAGCCCCAGCTGGCCTGGAACTATGTAGACCAGAATGACCTTGAACTCACAGAGATCCACCTGATTCTACCTCCCAGGTGCTGGGATTAAAGGCATGCACTACCATACCCAGCCTGTATTCTAATTTTTAAATAAAGACAATTGAGTCTACCTATATTGTGGAAAGTTCTAAAAGCATACACACCACAACCTTCCCTATGGCCTTTCATCTCCTTTCTTGCTTTGTTTTCTCAGTCTATTTTAACTTTTAAGATTTATTATTATTACTGCATGTGTGTAGTATATGTTTGTATGAGTGAGAGTGTGCCACACATGCATTGTGGAAGCCAGAGGACAGCTTTTGAGAGTCAGTTCTCTCTTTCCCTCACTATGTAGGTTTCAGGGAGCTTAGCCATCAGGCTTGACAGCAAGCACTCTTGCCCACTGAGGTCAGGCTACTCTACAGAGTAAGTTCCAGGCAGCTAAGGATACATAGTATGACCTAATCTCAAGTAAGCAAGCAAACCCCAGAAACCAAAACACCATTACACAAGTGTATGAAAATGGAATCAGATGAACAGAATTTAGGATTAAATCACTTATGTGTTTGTGTATGTGGTATATGACAAAGATGTGTGGAGCACTTGGGTGTCTGTGGAGGCCAGAGGACCTCAGGTGCTATCACTCTCTGCCTTGTTCCCTTGAAAAAGGGTCTCTTCTCGCACTGAACGGGAGCCAGGCTGGCAGCCAACAAGCTTCAACAATCCTCATCTCCATCCTCTACAGTACTGGGGCTCTAGGTGATTACATGGCAAGCCTGGCTTTTTACATAGATGCTGGAATCTGACCTCAGGTCTCCATGCTTGAGCAGCAACTGCTCTTACCCATTCAAGCCATCTTTCCAGCCCCCTATAATTAAAGAATTTTTAGCATTTTATTATTTTATGTGTATGCATATATTGCCTGCATTTATGTAAGTGCACCCATGCCATGCAATGCCCATGGAGGCCAGAAGAGGGCATCTGATCCCCTGGAACTGAAGTTGCAGATGGTTGTTAGCCACCATATGGGTGCTAACAGGTAAGCCAGTGTTCTTAACTGCTGAGCCATCTCTCCAGCCCCCTAAAATTAAATAATTTTTAAAAGTCTGTTATACTCCAAATTGATATAATCATCAGTAAAAAGCGAATCTGAAAAGACTGAAGAATGATTTTGAGAAAGCTCAGGACTGACTTTCACATATCTGTGAAGCCTGCCCCAGAGCCCTGGGCTCCAGAAGCATTTACTTGTCACTTGAGCCTGCCCTGCAGTGCCCATCCTGAGACCCAAAGACATCCCTTATGTTCCTTATTCCACTGACTCCAAGTCCAGCACATCACCCTGAGATGTATTTTTACTACTTACACACTATACGTTCTTCTTACATCTATCTTTCCCTTTCTTCTCTCTGGCAAGACATCCCCTTTCTTTTCCTTACCCCATGCAAAACACAGCCTTTTCAGATGGCTTTTAGAGTCTGCTACATGCTTGGGGAGTTATGGTGAATGGTCTGTTCTAAACATAGCATATATCACTATTTTTGAGAAGTCAGAAAATACTTTCTTTTTTTAAACTAAGAGTTTCACTAGCTCCCAGGAGATAAAACCTGAGAGAGTAGGCTTTGTAAACGAATTTTTCTCAGGCAGTGTCTCTGGATCACCACTCCTCCCCCATTCAGTATGGGAAATTTCCACTTGTTCTTCAGTCAAGCTTAAAATAATCTTTTCCCTGCCTCTCTTACACAAGACTGCCCCTCATCTGTGCTCCTACAGAAACATGTGTTATACATAGGACAGCAGCTGCAAGTATGTATTTACATACTAATCTCTAAAATGCAAGTTCTTTAGGGTTAGAGATAGCTAATTTACCTTTTTATTGTTCCCTTCAAAAGATACATTCTCTTACAATATTTGGAGATTATAAATCTTTTAAGCTTGAGGGCTAAACATGAATACTTTTTTAGATCTTGAGATTCTAGTTTGATATTTTGATTTATGGTAATATCTTATAAAATAACACCACAGAAAAAGAAAAATCAAATGCAAAACTATGAAAGACATTTCTACTTGCTCTATAATAAATTCCAATAAATTTTACCAAACTACAAAGACCTATTCAGTGTTTCTAATGTAGATTCCTAAACAGATTATTCATTAAATTTCTATTTAAGCAAGTAATGACTTTCTAAGTGCCATAAAACAATCAAGACCACATTTAGACTATTCTAACTGAATTAGAAACAGGTTTTTTATAACTAGTAATAACACCAAATTCTTTCTGGGTAAATAAATGATGACCCATTTTATTAAAAACCCACCCATGAGGCTTAGATCCCTGTTCTGTTTCACATACCAGGTTACACTCCACTGCTGGCTGAATTATTTCGGTCTTCGTTTTCAAATGATGCACATTTACCCTATGCAGGAAAGGAACGCTGCTTTGTCAATTGCCTACTAGCCAGATTTTCTATGTCCACACACCTAACTTGTCTTCAAACTGGATCCTTCCTCCCACCTTTGTCTTCTTTATAAATAGAGTAACTGGGACAACATTAAAGTCAGATCATATAATTTCTCTACTCCAAGTTTTACAATTATTTCCCAATTTTGTTTACAGGGCTGGCTGTGGCTTGCACTCTCCTTTCCTGCAGTCTCAGGGTCTGTTCATTCTCTGGCCGTGCTCCCTGGCTGTGCTCCCAGTTCTCGTGACTCACCAGGCTCTAGTCACACTACAGTTCTTGCTGTCTGTCAAACTTACAATAAGTTTCCTTTTGCATCTCCTTTAAATTTTTATTCAAGTCTCCTCCTAGACAGACCATTCCTTACCACTCCCACTACACTCTTACTAGAGTGGCTAAAACTGAAGAGACCTGCACCCAATGCTGACAAGGATCTGTAATAACTAGCACTTGCATATTGTCAGTGAGAAAGACATGGCAGTTTATAAAGCCAAACATTCACAGTCTATACGGTCTAGTAAGTATTTACTCAAGAGAGTGGATACAAACAAAGAATGGAATAGAATGCTCAGAACATTTTATTAGGAAGAGCCCCAAACTGGACACGCCCAAATGTTCATATATGAATGCTAAAATTCAGCTAATATGCACTATCTGTCAATTTTACCTCAAAATTGAAAAAAGTAAAATTTGAACTTTAGCTAATGTTATGCATGCTTAAATATAGACATATTATGATTTGAAATGAAAATCCATTTCAAAAATAAGATGGATGAGCTAAGGGTATAGCTCAGTGTTTGGTAAAAGCTCTTTCCTAGTATCCATGAGCCCTGAATTTGACTCCTAGGACTGCCAAAGAATAAGGGGCACTGGAACATGGAGAGATGTGCAAACAAGCAAAACAAAACTCAAATAGCTATTTGAGTGGCTCAATCACTGTAAAATTCTTGAAACTACCCAATGTTTAAAACCTTATTTCAAAAAAAGGTGGTGGGGCTACAGAGATGGCTCAGCAGTTAAGAGCACTAGGTTGTTCTTGCAGAAGACCCAGGTTTGAATTCCAACACCTACATGGTGGCTAACAACCGTCCCTAACTCCAGATCCAACGCCCTCTTCTGTCCTCCACAGGCACTGCACAAGTGTGTGTACATATATGCAGACATAACGCTCATACACATAAAATTTAAAAAAAATAAAAAAAGCTTGGGATGTAGCTCAGTCGTAGAGCACTTGCCTAGCATACATGAGGCCTTGGGTTTGATTCCCCAGTACTACAAAAACAAAAACAAAAACAAAGGAATCTCCCCCACTTCAAGTTTCCAACGCCCTGTTGCTGTAGCCTGCTTCATCAACTCTATACCACTTGGTACCTCCTAAAGTTACTGCTTCATTTATTGCCAGTTTCCTCTCACCAGAACGTGGGTTCCACCAAGGTAGGCGTGGCTTCAACTTTGCTTTGTTCTAGGGCTAGAGAATTAGACATAATACATACAAATATCGAATATTTTTTTTACAAAAAACAAATCAATTGTACTACTTATTTAAGGCCCACAAATAATTACTGTTTCAAACAGACTTCATAAAACACTGAATCATAAATATGAAGTTATCATTTTCTGGGGCTGTAGAGCTGTTTCAGCAGTTAAGAGCACTGGCTGCTCCTGTAGAGGACCCAGTTTCAATTCCCAGCACCCAAATGGTAGCTAACAACCATCCATAACTCCAGTTCCAGGGGAATTCCAGTGCCCTCTCTTCTGACCTCCGTAGCCACTGCATGACATGGGTGCACTTACATACATGCAGGCAATATACTCATACACATAAAATAAAAATATTTTAAAAAAAGATTACTTTCTATTTATCCTCTCACTTAAAGCATAATTCTGAAATTATTTCTATTTCCAGAATTTTAAATAGTAAATGCCACCTTTGCTAGGGTACACGTAAACTACTAGTCCAGTTTGTTATTTTGCTGAGTGTGAAACAACTGCTAGTTCACTACTGAAATACAGCACTGGGTATATCTTTGGATACTGTCTGAGAGCTTGTAGCTGAGAAAGGATGTTTTACATGAACTGTCAGGAGTCTGTAGCAAGTAACTGACTGAGGAAAATTTTCTCATTCTACCAGAAGTTTCATAATGACAGGCAGCTCAACTGGAGTGCCTCCCGACAGCCACTCCACTTTTTACCTGTCCTCTGTGTAATATGCAGCCAGTGGTGGCAAGAACAGTCCAAAGAACTCATGACCTCTGTTCCCAAGGCTTAAAGAAAAACGCCTTACTGAGTCCCCAAGACAGATGTACATTGGCTCTCCTGGGGCAGGAAAGGCCTACAGTCTGGGAGCACCAATGTCCACCTCCTTGGGTTGCCTTCAGTCAGCTTCCCTGCAGGAAGGGAAGGGACATCAGACATCACACTGACCATTAAAGAAGCTACCTGCCAATTAAATCAAAAGACAATACGTTTTCATAAAAAAGGCCACAAAAGGTTAAAGGCACCACGTAAGCCTGAAGCCTAGATTTTCTTCTAGTACCTTTTCTTCTGTATCCATTTCTAAACCATGTATTGAATCTTAACATTTCTCATGTATTTTACATCTGGAAGTTACTCAGTGTTTTCTTCCTCTAAGGGTAGTATACTCTTATTCTAGAGCTGCTACTACTTTCTGAAAATTCTGAGCATATCACTCATATTTAATCTTGGCGCTCTTCTGCCTTCCTGCTGAGATTCAAACTTCTCAACACCAGAAGCAAGACATTTTATGATGTGTATCTAATTCTTCCAATACTATCTCTGAATTTCATATTCGACCCATAGTGGAATGACAGAACTTTCTAGCAACACTAGCATGTGAAATTCCGTCTTTAACCCCACTGTCAGACCTCTCCATTCTATATAATTGTACTGAAACAACTGCCTTTATTTTGAAGTCTTCCACTACTCATGTAGTACTATTACGGTAACAGAGAAAACAGAGGTGATTTAAGGTACGTCTACCTTCTCAGAAGGCAGAAGAAGGCTTATGCCCAGAACTTTGAGGCCATCCTGGGCAATATAGTGAGAGCCTTTCTAAAAACTGATTAGTCTATTATATTCAATTGAAATCTTGATGAAGCAGAGTACTAAGCAACACAGAATCTGGAAAGAATTCCCTGGTAATGAATACATGCCTCCAAATGACCTGAATTGCTCATGAGAAGGCATAACAGGCAATAACAGCACAAACAGACATGGTGATGCATGCCTGTGATCCCAGCACCTGAGAGACAAGAGGCAGGAAGATCAGGAGTCCAAGGCCAGTCTGGGCCTCAAGAGGCTGGCCTTGATCTCAGAGATCTACCTGCCTCTGTCTCCTGAGTGCTGGGATTAAAGGAGTGTGACACCACACTCAGCAAGACTATATTCTTAAAAGATGTCCATGACATAAAATAGTAAAATCTCACTGAAATATTTAGGGGTAAAGGGCCAAGACGTGACAAATGGTTCATGAAGATAAAGGGTGTAGGCTTGCATGTTTCTGTGCGCATGTGCATGCGCAAGAAGGAGAGGGAGGAAGGAAAACAGAGAGGGAAGGAGGGTGGAGCTGTGCTCGAGAGGGTGGGGGAGAAAACAATAAAGCAAGTGAAGCAAAGTCTAAAAAAGTTTATCTGGGTCCAAAGTATACAGTTCTATACATTATTCTTTTTTATGTATGTGTATGGCATATATGTGTGTGTGCAAGTGTATATGCCCATGTGTTTGTGCAGAGGCTAGATGGTGTTGGGAAGTCTTGTTTTTTGGTTTTTTTTTTAGACAAGTTCTCTGACTGAATATAGAGCTGAGAGATCTGGCTAGATTGGTTAGCCAGCAAGCTCTGGGGGAATGCGCCTGCCTCTGTACCCCACTACAGGGTAGGATGTGGGCTGCCAAGTCTGGCTTTTTACATGGGTGCTGGGGACCTGTACTCGGGCCCCTTATGCTTGCCCGACATGCACTATATCCACTGAGACATTTCCTCAATCATTTTTTTGTGTGTGTACAGCAGGTGCAAGTGTGTGTGCAGATATGCGTGCACATGTATATATGTGTGTAGAGGTCAGAAGACAAATGAAGTGTCTGATGAGGCCCAAGCTTTACTTTATGGCAGCAAATGTATAATAAGCATCAAAATAGAGTTCCAGCCAGGCAATGGTGGCACACACTTTTAGTCTCAGCACTTGGGAGGCAGAGGCAGGAGGATCTCTGTGAGATCGAAGCCAGCCTGGTCTACATAGCGAGTTTCAGTCCAGCTACAGCTACATGGAGACCCTATCTCAAAAAATAAAACAGAATAAAATAAAGTTAGGTTAAGTTGTGATATGCTAAAACCATTCTATTCTACAATGGAACTGACCAATTTTGGGAAACAACCCTTTCACACTTGAACTTAAGAGGTATTTTTTCCACAAAGTTTACCTTTTTTTAAAAAAGGAGGGGTGGGTGGGACAAGTTAATGTTGGATTGCATTTTATAGAAAAAGAGGTTATGTTGGCAAACTATAGCCAAAAGGTCAAGTCTAACCCATGAATGTTGGTAAACAATGTTGGAGTACAGTCACACTTGGTCATTTACAAACTGCCCATGTATGACTGCTTTGTCACAGTACAGATGAGTAGTTCTACAAGACTGTAAGGCCTATAAAGCCTTAAGGATTGTGATTCATTTTGTTATTTTATGTGTCTAAGGTGTATTGCCTTCATGTGTTTAAGTACGCCCATGTCGTGCAATGCCCGTGGAGGTCAGAAGAGAGCACTGGATGCCCTGGAACTGGAGTTAGCCGCCATGTGGGTGCTGGGAACTGAAACTGGTCCTCTGCAAGAGTAACCAGTACTCTTAACCCTGGAGCCATCTCTCCAGTCCCTATTGTCTGATTCTTTACAAAAGAAACTTCAGACTGTTGGTATCTATATGTATCTGTTTAAGTTTTGAGATCCAGTGGTAAGGCAATAGTAAAGGTTCCAGTGGCAGATACTAGCACACTGTATTATTTACATGGAAAAAATGACAGAGAAGAGGGAAATATGGCTTATTAAGTAAAAATTTCATCATGTTTAGATCCTACTGCATACACTTCATTTTTACCTCAAGATTTGTGACTACAGCCATTTTACATGGAAGGTGAAGCTCAGTAAGATTATGTATGTCACCTGCCCACAATGGCTGAAGATGCAATGTGGAGGTCTGACTGAGGTCTGATTCCAAACCCCGGTCTTTCTACAGTGGCTTATTTCCTCTTTGTCTTCATTGCTCTCCCCATCTACAATGGAGTCTTGATTGATGCTCAATACTAAAGAGGGGCCAAAGGGTCTTTAAGCAGTTGAAGCAAAGATCAGTGGCTATGAAGATCACCAGGAACCTGCAGTCAGTTCAAGAAAACAGCCCATTTCCTAACTTCATTTTCAGGATTCTGTTTTGAGTGTGTCTGCTAGATCAGAACAGTGTGGCTTATCTGCTGGTAATGTCTAAGCATCTCGGACATGAGAGAGCAGTAAGAAAGATCAGTGACAAGTATCCATGCTTACCCAACACCGGGTATCTATGCTTCCCTGAAGCTTTACTTTTAACCACTGAAAGTTCACAGTAAAAGATAAATTATGATTTTCTTACTAAGTATTATTTTATCCTGGTGAATATAAATAAAAACAGAACATTAATAGCAATTAACAGAGGAAAATAAATCATATTTGACAATTACAAATTATTCTAATTAGTTCAATATCTGATATCACAAATTTAAAAAAACATGGCACATGAAAATAATTTCTGACTTCAGTAGAATTTTCTTCTTCAATCAACCATAACACCATATAAAAGTATCTAATTTAGGGCTGGAGTGATGGCTCAGCAGTTAAGAGCACTGACTGCTCTTGCAGAGGACCCTGGTTGGATTCCCAGCACCCACATGGCAGCTAACACCTCTCCATAACTCCAGTTCCAGAGGATCCCTCTTCTAATCTCCTCGGGCACTGGACAACAAGGATGCACCTACCTACATGCAAGCACTACACTCACACACATAAAATAAAAATAGTAATAAAATATTTTTTAAAAGTATCTAATTTAATATCAGAAATATGGATTGGAATTCTAGTTTTGCTGTTTAGTCATGTTGTTTCTTCTGTGTGTGCATATAGCATATGCACATATGTGGTGTGCCAGCCTATATATGCACGGTGTCTTTCCCTATAGCTCTCCACCTTATTGCCTTGAGACGGTCTCTCTGAACTGGAATAGCCTGGCTTGGCCAGCCAGCAAACGCTTAGGATCTGCCTGTCTCAGCCTCACAACATTGAGGTTACTGGCATGTTTAGTCAGGCTCAGTTTTTCATGTGGGTGCTGAGGATTCGAACTCAAGTTGTCACGTTTATGCAGTAAGCAGTCTTATTCAAGCTATTTCCCTAGCCCTTCAATTTCCCTTTTAATGTAACCAGGTAACTGCTATTATAGAGAAAAAAATGAAGAAGAAAAAAAAAGCCTCTTAGCACAGTACCTAGCACTTCAAAATCAATTTCATGCCTGTCTTCTTATTGGGAAAGGGCAGAAAAATGTCACCTAATTTACAAGTTTGCTTTGGTAACTCAAAGAAGTTATGTTTCTAAAGTCTTGGTGCATATACTGTTCTAGTAGCCAGGTTATAATAAACAAGGGCCTCAAGCATTGATGGAAATACTGTGGCTGTAAGTGAAGGGCACAGGCCCTAGCTCAATCTCTACTATTACTACTTCTACTAAAAATGAACAAACAAGACAAAACTCAGCAACTTCACATCATTTTTTTTGAGGAAAGATTTACTTTGGTTCACAATTACCATTTAACTTCTATAGGCATCACTGCTAACTGTTAATCTCTGAAGATCATTCAAGTCCCACTGAAAGATTTAAGGACTTTCTATGAAAACTTCAGCAAGGGCATCTCTACCTGCACAGACTATAGTCAGCCACGACAGCTTTAACGTTCACCTTTTAAAATCATTTGTTTATTTAATGTGTGTGTGTGTGTGTGTTAGAAAAGAGAGAGATTAGCTTTTATAACAGAATTGTCTGCTCTCGAGTTCCTGATCAAGTTAGCAGCCATTCATTTCAAACATTACTTATGTCACACATAATAGATATGAGAAAACTCACAGGTATATTTTAAAACAATGCTACCAATATAAATCTAGTAACCTCTTTCCATGGAAATACACAAAAACTGTATAACCAGTTTATGAGTGTGACACTTTGACACACCTACAGTGGTGTCAAGTCTGATCCTTAACATGTTAAATTATGACCTCTAGTTGGTATTTACAGTCAAAGAAGGGCAGTTATAGTTCTTCTTGCAAAGGTCCTGGGTTCATATAAACATTCTAAAAAAGAAAATCCTTCCCGTATTTCACAGCATACAGAGATGAAATACCTTAAGTAGCAGCTTCCAGATAATATTTAAGACAGATTTTTCACAAAGATGTTAAGTGAACCATGCTAAGTTTGGATCTTAGAATTCCATTAAATTTGGTCAGAATGAAAGGCTGGTTCTTCTATTAAAAAGAAAAAAAAATCACATTCTCATTTCATTTATATGTAAGCTGTGACAGATTGTGCTATTCAACCCTTTTTAAAAACTCTATAAAGGCAAATTATAGTTGGTGGTACAGGAATAGTGCTGTAACACCTGTACTTAATTAGGAGCTTATTTCAGTCTAATATCAAATGCACATAGCTTCTACCAAGTACAATGTAGTGTTGATATTAAAATTTAACCAAACCATGCCCAGAATGCAATTCATTTTTGAACAGAGGGGAGGACAGATCGAAAAACCTTAAGCTATAAAATATGGCTCACTTAAGATACAACTCTAATCTCTGTTCAAACCTCATTTTAGGTTCTCTAAAAACAGGAGGGCAGTTAGCACAATGCCCAGAATATAAGGAGTTACAGGCGAAAAATCTACCGTATTTTGTCTTCCAGATCCAATAAAATACATGAACACTCCAAGACCCATTCCTTGATAGCCTCTGGGAGGCCTGCACTTTCTGGCTTATGCTGACTGGCTAAGTTGTTAAGTCAGCGACCTCTACCTGGACCACAGCATTTAAGTGCTGGGCAAAAATGAGAAGTCTTTCAAAGCACTTTGCACCACCACATTTGAAATACTGTTCATGCAGCAGCTGGGACCTCAAGATGATCTAAAATGTGGTTAAGAATGAGAGATAAACCTCTGATAAAGCCCACTGAAAATTTAAGGCTGTTACCACAGCATAGCTCGTCTTATCTTAAGATACAAATTTGGGGGGGTACTGTTACAACAAACAGAAAGAAAAATTCAAATAGATGCCGCTAATTTGAAAGTCAGGGTGAGAATAGCAACAATCTGTAACATACAGTATAAATTATTTCATGAAAGTCAGTACAGTACTTTGAAAAAGCAGAGAATGTAATTTACTTAAAACTGCAGTCCTAAAGGAAGTTAAAAAAATGGAATACGATGGTGCACTGGTGGTTGTTTGACATTACACACAAAAAAGGGCAGACAGACACACGGACGCATAAGCCCAGCAAGTTCATAGTGGTAGTTTTTAGAAGACATGCCTGGTCAAGAATACAGGCATGGGAGCAGAATGGAAACACGTCAGAAGCCAGCAAAGTGGCAGCACACCACAGAATCTTACCAGCAACCACTGAACAAACATCAAAAGCCTGGAGTAAAACTATCTGACTGACTTAAAGGAGTGCTTCCATCTTCTCCTCATAACAAGCAGGAAGGAGGCTGCAAAGTGTTTCTGTTCCCAAATCCAAAGCTGAATAGAAGAACTCTTAGATGTGAACACCAAAAGCCACAGTGTTGGAGTAGGAAGCCTCTTCAAATGGGCAACCATGTGCTTGAAGAACAATGTCTGCAGCTGTGAAGTTTCTGAAACCTTATGGACTAGGAACTGCAGTGCTTCTCCCAAACTTCCCTCATCTAAGTAGGAACATTTATTATGGTCATCCTGTCTCTGTTGTTCCAATGGCTACTGGGATGGAAGGAGGAGGAGGATGCAGACAGCAGTTTCCACTCATAATCTCCAGGCAAAGAGGCAACACACAGACCTGTAGACAGAATATGCATTGCCTGGAAATTCTAACTTCACGTCTGATGCCACAGTTAACTGGGGCTTTGGGGTTGGCTGCAGTGTGGAGATGAGTTTACCGTTTCTGAGAAAAGTAAGCTAAATCTTTGGTTAACCATGAGGGCAGTTATTATTAGTAGTTTTCTCCCAAATATTTTTGTTTCTGGCTTTCAATCACATACCAAGACTGTAATTATGGTTTCTCTATAGTTGGGTTTAGTATGTTATTTTTGCTGGCCAAATTCTGACCAGAGTATTTCAACAGCTGACTGGAGAGAGGTCTCCCCAAGCTCCTTCCTCCACTACAGACATATTTAGGATGGAGAACATTCTGTCTGCATCCTGGACTGAGGTCATACAGAATTTAAGCCCCAAGGCAACCCAAAGGGCAATGCAATACTACAAATAATCCTTATTATAAGCTACTCTAGGATAGGGAATTCTGTTTATAGTCCAGTCTTTCCTATCTTACCTGACAACTGGAAGGGAACTCATAAATTCACCAAACATTCAAGCCAGAGGTAAGCTTATGGATCTCATTTCATGTTCCCTCTCTAAGTGACAAAGTATGGCAGTGAAGCCTAGTGGTGAAGACTTATCATAGCAGTAATCATATGGTCTTGACTCTAAAGCACAACAGGTGTGATGTTCCTAGCAGCAAACATAGCATTAGTATAGACTGAACTAGAAACATGTCTAAATTAACCAAGGCGGCCACAAATAATAGAGGCATTAAACTTTAATACCAAAGTATTGGAGTTAGGAGCCCTGCAGCAGAAGACTGCATTAAATAACCACTTAAATAAAAGAGCTTACAGCGGTAACTGCTGAGAGATTTGCTAATAAAAGCCTGTAACAAGCTTCTCATAATGGACAACTAAGGAAGAGATCTTAAGCTAGAGACTCAAGGATCAGCAAACTCAAAAGGGGAATAATGTTTCAATACAAGGGAATAAAAAGAACTGACCTTGCTGCTGTTGACTAGAACTTGACTGCTTTAGAATAAAATGAGGGGTTGGAGAGATGGCTCAGCGGTTAAGAACACTGGCTGTTCTTGCAGGAGACCTGGGATCGAATCTCAGCACCCACATGGCAGCTAACAACTGTCTGTAACTCCAGTTCCAGGGGCTCTGACAGCCTCTTCTGTCCTCCTCAGGCATTGTACGACACAGGTATACTTACCTACTTGCAGACAATACACGCATACACATAAAATAAAAATAAAATAAAAAAGAAATAGGAGCCAGACGTCAGAAAGCCCAGTGTACCACACCCCACTCTGAAAACAAAAGGAACAGGTTTTTCTGTCTTCAAAGAAAAATTGATTCTACTATGGATATGGGGAGGCAGCAACTGCAGTCTTGGGAGGCTGAGTTAGGACTGCTTAAATCCACCTAAATTAGGAAAGCAACAACGGAAACAATGACTTTAAAAAATTTAAATTTGTTGACGGGCGTGGTGGCACACGCCTTTAATCCCAGCACTGGGGAGGCAGAGGCAGGCGAATCTCTGTGAGTTCGAGGCCAGCTTGGTCTCCAAAATGAGTTCCAGGACAGCTGGGGCTACAGTGAGACCCCGTTTCGCAAAGACAAAAATAAATAAATAAATAAATAAATAAATAAATAAATTTGTTATTCTCTGTGTGATATATGTGCATGGGTGTGTGCATGCCACAGTGCATGTGGAGGTCTCAGAATGACTGGAGAGTTGTGTTCTCTCCTTCCATGTTTATGAAGTTCTGGGGACTGTACTCAGGTCACCAGGTTTGTACAGCAAGCACAGTCATCTCATTCCCAGGAATCTATGACATTTGAAATATTCGGCAAATTACTATAAACATGGGCATTCAGGAATGTTTAAAGCTCTTGCTAGCCTGTCCAAACTTCAACTAACTTCTCAACTTCTTACCAGCTTAACTTCTCAGTAAAGCTGACATTCAGGGATTCACAGTAACTCTGAATATGGTAAACTGAACTGAAGGGCAGTCTAATACCAATTTGTTGTCTACATAAGAAACAAAATTTATGTCAGGGTATCTCTAATAAGATCTTGTACTCAAAGATCTTTTAATAAAAGGAGGCATAATGGCATGTGCCTGCAATCCAGTACTTAGAGGAGGGTAAGACAAGGAAGATCAAGAGTTCATGGCCAGTCTGGGTTACACAGCCAGACCCTGTCTACAAACAAATCAAAACAAAAAATGCTGCAAGACAAATGAAGCAAGGAATATATATTTATGGAGTTCATTCTTTAATATTTTATAGTACACAGGAAAAAATTCACAAAAGGAAAAATCTTCCTACAGAATTCATAGGTATAGTACTCAGCTGGCAGATGGCAAGGAAACATCACAGCAAGAAGCAGGTATTTGCAATCAATCTTTATTTTCAGATCAAAGAGAAGAAAATTAATGTAAGAAATTTAATCCAAGTAAAAGAATCAATTTTGATTTTACATGATTTAGTCTACTTATATTTACTTCAAATGGTAAAAAGATAACTTTTTGGGCACTCTTAAAAGCTAGCTTACAATTTTACTGCATTGAGTAGTAACATGTAAACTGTCACAAAGTAAATTATTTCTAATCTTTACAAAAATAGGAATTTAACGAACACCTCATTGTCTTAGTTACCATGAATTTTTAGTATGTGGCAATACATTTTGAAATGTAAGCTGAAGATATTGGACAGGCAAGTCAGCTCCTAGGTCCAGGGTGTGCAACTGGTGCTTTGAGCACAGCACTTCGTAACACGCTTCAGAAGAGGCCAGGAAATCCTCCTAGGCTTCAAATTTGGCATATCACAATTTTTCAGGTCCTTCTTATAACCTTTATCTTAAATTCTACTTCACTGGTCCCACTCCAAAACCACAACTGCTATCTGATTACCATTTAGAATAAAGTTATTGAGTACAAGTTTTTCCAGAATGATTTAAAAATTAATTCAATAAACTTTTGTTTTACCTCAATATTAAGCTTTATAAAGATATAATACTGCTTTTGCTTTCAAGGAGCTTGAGTATGGCAAGCAATTATACACATGAATTTGTTTTCTAGAGTTCAAGAGTTATGACAGGGCTTGGAAACTGTTAAGTCATGACAGGTTTCATTAAAGTTGACAGTAAAAGAAAGTTTGTTGATTAGTGATTGAAAGGGAAAAGGAAAGGCACTCAGAGGGAAGAGGAACAAAGTAATAAGCAACAGCAGAGAGAGAACAGCACGGCCTACTAAAAGTGTTAACAAAGTAGTCCGGATCACTCAGCTGACGGTGTGTGGTAGCCAGCCTTCAAGACGAAACCTAAGACCCTTGCTTCCTGGTATTCATACCATCAGATGGTTCCCTTTCCATAAGGGTACCAAGCCTGGTTGGTGTGAACAGTAGCTTAAAGCAAAAGTGACAGTGTATCACTTCTAAGATTAGGTAATCAAAGACTGACTAGTCTTTGGGTGTGCTCTTACTCTCTGGGGGAAGCCAGATGCTATGAGTCCTGCAGGTAGACCACAGAGAGGCTGGAATGATAGAACAGAAGCCAGGGTTCACAAATGCCACCCAGCTTAAAGCAGCCTGAAACAGTTGAGCTGGCAACCCTCACGGCTCTTCTAAACTTGAGCCACAGATGCCAGAAAAAGTGGCTCTTAGATTCCTGATTTAAGTTGCTAACTTTGGGCAGTTGCACAGTAATTGATAAGTAACAGGCAAATTGAGACTGAGAGTCATGGTGGTCAACAAGAACAAAAAAGTAAGTAGAATTGGCTTTGGAACTGGACCATTGACTGAAGAGAGCCCACTAGCAAAAGAGTCGTTAATAAAAGCCTCATAGGGGGTCCCATAGCTGTGCAAGTAAGGGCACAAGGTGAGGCATGTGGTACTGTAAACAGGAAGGCATATCCCTGTAGCAAAAGGGCAGAAAGTTTCACACTGCTGCCTTTAGCTATTTGAAAAGTGGAAAACTTACTAATCAACTGGTTAATGGAACTAGGGAGATTTTTTTTTATTTTTATTTTTTTAAGGCAGAGTTGAAATTGCTGCTTTGGTTTTTGTTATACATAGTAACAAATTGAAATAATTAACTCAAGAGCTGTAAACAAACAGAGCCAAGCTCCATGGTTTTGAACCTTTGTAGCATCTCATTACAATGCTATACAATGCTAACATTTAGAAGTGGTCTCAGAGCCAAAAATCAAACCTCAGGCACTGCCAGAAAACAGTAGGGAAAAAAAGCTGAGAGTAACGCTTTCCTTTTGTGGCAGGATTTCACTATGTAGCTCAAATTGGCTCATCTTGGGATCTTCTTTCTTAGGCTCCCAAATAGGGATTATAGACCAGTGCTAGTTACAGGTTCAGACCTCCCCTCATTTTGTAAAATCTGACACCTCAGATCAGTGACCTGCACCTGAGCATGTGACTGGCTTCGGCTTCACAGATTTAGGTAGCTGGGCTTTGGGAAAATTTAAGTATTGTCTCTTAGTAAGGAGCAGCAAGGAGCTGATTTCAAAGAAATTTACCACAGGAGCCAGGCCTGGTGGCTCACATAATAAAGCACTTGGCTGGCGGAAGCTAAGGATTAGGAGTTTTCCTTGGCTACACAGCCAGTTTAAGGCCAGCCTGGACCACATGAGACCTTTTCTCAAACCAACCAAATATGTAATTTATTTATGCAAATAGCTTCAACTGACAGAACTCAATAAAATTCAAGGCACACACCTTTAATCCTAGCACTCAGGAGGCTGAGGCAGGTGGATCTCTGTGCATTCAAGGCCAGCCTGGTCTACATAGTGAGTTCTAGGACAGCTAGGGGTACAGGGAGACCCTGTCACAAAAAAACAAACAAACAAACAAACAAAAAAATCGAAGCAAATTCAAAGTTTTAAAAACAATTGTACATGCAGAAACACTGGTCAACTGAGCTGAAAGAGACAAAGAATAGCAGGAAACACCATCACGGGCCCAAATTTGAGCAGAAAGCAAAGATTCTTGTTTGCAAACCTTTTACCACCCTATATGCTGGTGGGGGCAGGCAACATTTTTACCTTTTCAGCTTTATGTCAAGAGGAATGAGGGAGTGAACTACAGGAAATATATCTACTAGGCTTCACTGTACTGAATTTGACTTACTAGGTAAGATTCCGGACTTTTTGCTGACACTGTAGTGGGATGAGACTTCAGGGCCTAGGGACAAGTAAGAGTATGTGCCCGTGGAAGGGGTGGGAATCTTGAATGGCCAGAGGCTCGTGCTGATCGAATCTCTCAGTTCTCAGCTTCTTCACATTTTGCCTGGGTTGATCTAAGTGACCAACATCACACTATAACCCCTCCTCCTATCTTTTATTCTGGGGGAAGCCAGGTGCCATGTTGGTAGGACACCTTGACAGCTACATATTGAAGAACACACACAGCCTTTTGCCAACAAGGATTTAAGGCTTGCTGACAACCCTTGTGCACAAGCTCGGAAGTAAGGTCTCCAGGCCCACACAAGTCTTCAGAAGACTGCAATCCTATCTAACAGCTGAACTGCAACTCTGAGAAAGACTTTGGGCCAGTATCACAAAGATAAGCCACCTCCAGATTCTCAGCCCGTGGTTTTGAGAATTAAGTGTCGGTTTAAGATACTAAATTTGCTATGAAGCAATAAAATATATCTACAGATTTAAAGAAGGGATCTTCCTTCCTTAGAAGCCCTCCTACTCTTGGAAGTTCTTTCTTACTTTTCCTTAATTAAGGAAAGCCTGGAAATGGAGCCAGATGTCAGACTGTACCAGGTCCTATAAATCCTGTAACAGCATTTTTACATCTTACTCTATGAGAAAAGGGAGTAATTTAAGGATGTTAGAAACATCACCCTGAAAACTTGCAAGTTGCAGCTTTGAAACTACAAGAAGGTGAAGGTAAACTCATTAAAAAATTATAGGGCCAATGAGCTGATTTAGTAGGTAACACTTGCCACCAAGCCTGACAAACTGAGTTCAATCCCCAGAACCCACATGGTAGGAGAGAATAGACTCCTACAAACTGTCCTCTGACCTGTATACAATGCTCCTGCCCAAATAAATAAATGCTAAAAAAGTTTTTATGTAATTATAAACTCTCCTAAGACAGTGCTCTAATCTTTCTATAGGAATTCTTGGATTTAAATGCACCAAATGACAGAGCAGTTTTAAGAATTTTAAATATCACTGAAAGAGCTGGACATAGTGGCACATGACCTTAATCCTACCAATCAGGAGACAGAGGATCTCTGTGAGTTAGAAGCCAGCCTGGTTTACATAGCAAGTCCCAGGCTAATCAGTATTTGTTAAAAGGTAAAAACCTCCACTCCCTAACTTGACAGATAATAATTTCTTCAAAACACATTTATGCACATGAGGCAGTCCAAGGGAAACTGAGCATGTATTTAAGAAATCGTATGCATCTGAACTGACTTTCTTGTCCCAGCAAGCAATGCTTCTAGATACATTATGTCATACTAATCATATAAACTAGGAATGATCATAAAACTAGCAATGGATAAAGGAGTCAGAATTCACTCTATGACCAATATCCTTTTGTGACAGAAAGTTGTTAACAATTTTGTTTTCTTTTTGAGATAGGCTTTCCCTGTAACTCCAACTGGCCTGGAACTTCCTATGCAGACCAGGCCGGTCAGGATTTAAGATTCTCCTGCCTCAGCCTCCCAAGTGCTGAGATTAAAGGTGTATGTTACCTGCACTACCGCACCCGGCTGCTAACCTTTTTTGTTTTGGCCTACTTAACAGTTCTGTCCTTCGAGCACCAAAAAGATTTTAGTCCTGTAGAAGGCTGAACAAAAAACAGGAACTCATATAGCACGTTACATACTAGCTGCATATCTGAAAACTTAGTTATGCTTCAAAACTATACTCCCAGAAAGGCTAAACACTTCATACAGAAAATAATTAGGTCCTAGATTCAGACAATTTATACATGCAAATTTTACCTACTGGAATGCTCCATGGGATAGTCAAAGGTCACAATGGCACTTGCGCCTATGGAATTATTTTTTGCATTGTCAGTCTTATAGAGGCCATCTCCTCTTAATTACCACTGACATCCCAATAACTGTAACAATTCAAAGTATTTCCCAGAGTTCTGGAATGCCTCCAGGTGGGAGAATAGCACAGCCTTTGCTAAGAACCACAGTAGATGCTGAATGGCTCAGCCTTTAATTCCAGCACTTACTGCAGAGGCAGGAGGATCTCCGTGAGTACAAGGCCAGCCTAGTCTACATAAAGAATTCCAGATCAACCAGCACATAGTGAGACCCTGTCTCAAAAACAAAACCAATAAACAAAACCAAAACCTCCACAAAACCACTGCTGAGGAGATGGTCCCATAACCATCTTTATGGGGCTACTTCCTGAGTACTAAATAAGTGTGCTACACAATATTCTGGTGGAGGTACTTATAAAGCATGGTGATGAAGCCTGTGACCTCAACCCTCAGAGGCAGGGGAGGAGGACTGTTGCATGTTTGAGGTCAGCCTGGTTTACAAAGCAAAATCCTGAGTCATCCCTCTTCTCTAAAGGATATTTACATAACTGTACAAGAGGTGTGACAGGCATCCCTTGGAGCTAGGCCGCTAATGTCTACCCTGCGGGAGCAGCTGTGTCAGGCTCACACCATATGACTCAGCATGGTGCCTCACAGCTCAGTCTCTAGTGGGAGGGCATCTGGACCACCCTGCTTACTAAGTTTGGCTGGATAAACTGTCATTTCAGAGTAGGAGACTTAACAGGATCACCCTGGCTCTTATCTGCATCTCATTTCAATAGCTTCTAATCTGACCCAATCTTCCAGACTTCTCAAATTCGTCTACTTTGTTCTCTAAAACAAAGATATGAGTACTCTCAAAGTTCCTTCACCTTCTAGCTCTATCTGGTCCCACAGTGTTTCTCTAACAGTTCTCCCTGCAGCTGCTTCTTTCCCCTTATTATAAGATGAAGTGGTCTTCATCGTCCCTGTTTCACTGTCAGTTCACACTTCTTTGTCGTCCTTTCACACCATCATGCTCTCCTCAAAGCTGTCATATATTCTCTTGGTCAGAGCCACAGAGCTCACCATGTTCCCAAATACCACACGTCAACCATCTTTCGTAATGACAGGATCCATCTCCGTAATCACAACCTTCACAGGCATCTCTCCCACTCCTGTGGTTCTACTCCAGAGGGTTGCTTTCACTAGTAACTGTACATTGCAACTCTAACCTCAAGCCCCTCCCCCTCCCGACTAGGTTTCCTTCACCTACTTAAGCATTCTTAAAATCAATTCCATGGAGCTTTCTATTCCAGTGAGACCTGTATCAATTTTCTATTGGCTCCCCAATGTCCTTTCTCAGCTTACCCAGCTGAGATTCCATGGTCCAGCATGGTAATCTGTTTCACAAATATTTCTGATTTTGCCATCTCTTCTTCCTCTTCTGTGCTTGCTAGACAAACTTCAACCTTAGATAAACCCTACTGTCTACTTTGTGCCAAAAATCAAGATGAACATTTGATTTCCATTTAGCTGTCCAAAGGATCACTTTGTAATGATCACAAATGCTGAGCCTTCAGCAAGCCTATCAATCCCATCGTATCTATCCAGTCAGTTTTCCCATGCCTACCTTGGATTCCACAGGTTCCCTCCTCACAGGTGACCTCACCATGTAGGTCATAGATAAAGAGAGCCCTAGGCCATGCAACCTCAAACTCTAATTACCAGCTCTATTAACCTAATCTGTACCTAATTTAAGTCATCTGCAGATCTGTCCGTTCCAGGGTCTGCCCTATTTTTTCCTGTTTTTTTTTTTTTTTTTTTTTCCTTTTTTTTTTCCCTTCCAGGGCTTTTTTTAAGGGCTGCCCTTTGTTTTTTTTTTTCCCTAGCAGAGCTATTCTGAAGCTCTGCCTGGATTAGGGGAACCCTTTTCATCTTCCTACTACTTCACCAGGACAGGCCAACAGCACACAGCTTACCAAGGTACACAGTCGCTCTCCCATAGTCATCTTCTCAGCTGGCACAGGTTACCCATGTTCTTCCTACCTCTAACAGTCCCTGAGTTAGACCTAGGGCATAACTTCACCAACTATACGGTGGTCTATAAAATTAATAGTACTGCATTTTTTGATTGCTTTTACAAAACACCAAACAGAAGCCAACCTGAGGGAGGAAAGGCTCATTTTACCTTAGTTTATGGGAATATTGTCCAAGGTGGGAGAAAAAGATGGGTGGCTGGAGCAATCCCAGCTGGGGCTGCTTGTTACAGGGTATTAACTAGAAGCAGAGTGCTGCTCCTCTGGAGCAGAGGCTAGGTTAAAACCTTTAAGGCTGAGTCCCCTGTGACCCCCTTCCTCCAGCTAGACCCTCACCCCCTAAAGGCTCCACAGCCTCCTGAAACAGCTCCATCCACTGGAGTCCCAGACTCTACACACTAAGTCTATGGGAGTATTTCCCACACAAGCCCTAACAAGTACCAACTCATGACTTTTCAATTCACAAACATTGTACCAACTGTTTATTGTACTACATTCCTGTGCAACTTGTTAAATCTGGTAAGAGGCTTTTCAAATTTTCCTACCTTTTCTGTATCCTCCTTCCTTAGTTCCCCCATCTCATTAAGTACCCTATCCCCCCCCACCCCCAATCATCTCTCCAGCTGCTTAAGCTAAAACTCAGGGCATCCTCCTTGCATTCTTTTTCCCCACCTAGTACATTCAAGTTCACCACCAAATTCTGTCGATTCTACTTTTAAAGTGTGTCTTAAATCCACCCATTTATCTCCATTTTTATGAATTCCCCTTAAAACAATTCTCACTCTTGCCCCATGTGGTATTTCAGAATGATCTTGAAAAGATATTTGAGTATGTTACTCCTTTATCCAAACTGATGGTTCACTTTAAAGCAATTCAGACTTTTTACCCCCATACCTGTGGGCCTAACATGCTAACCGAGGCCTCACTGTGTTCTAGTCTTACTCATGGTCTTTTGGTTCCTTCCTCAGGCTCTCTGCCTGTAATCTTCTTTACTGGGATCTTCAAAGGGCTGGTTCATTTCCACCATCTACCTCAGGTCAACTGTGCCTCCCCGATCCGTATAAAGAAAACTGTATTTTTATCCTACTGCCACACAGGAATTGTGTTAAAATTTTACTTTTATAGATTCCACTTACTAAAATCCAGTCATTTAGTTAAAAAGATACTGGACCTCACCAAATGCTAGACATTATTTCAGATGCTGGAGACACACGGTGGCTAAAGCAGAAAGTCTCACCTACGTAAGACCAACAGGTCACAGCATCAGACCCTCAACACTCCCCATGTGTTCACTATAGTATCTATAGAACTTGTAATGGCATCAGGCTCACAGCAACTGGGCCATATCTGCTACATGGGGATAAAAATGAGCTTATCTATACTTTGCCTTTGCACAATGCACTTCACCTCAACTATCTCTATTATCTATTACAACAATGGCCAAATTTTTCTTTATACTTTAAACATATATTTTAACCATTACAAAATTCTAGTTCTAATCTCAAATTCTCACAACAATGAAAACACTGCTATTTCATTCATTTCCTATAAATCCTTCAGAGCTTGCCTTTAAAACTTGAACCTGCTGAAACTAAGCCAGACCAATGGTCCAGGCACCTAGAGCACCTTTCCTTGCTAGGTAAATGAAGCTGTGAAGATTTAAAGTATAACAGGAAACGACCAAGTGTAGGACCTTGTCATTTTAAAGCTAAGAAAGCCTGGCTTTGTGGGAGCACCTATGTCCAACATATTGTACAACCAGAGGTTGGACTATTTTTACTAATTTCAGTATGATGCTTTTCTTAATAATCAACCTAAAGTTAAAGACAGTTGTTGACAGCTGTACATAGAACTTTAAGGAGAATATATTTTACATTATATAATCTCAAATATTTTGGATTACATAAATGTTAAATTACTTTTGAGCACCAATAAAAAGGTCATTCCAAAATCTGACTAGTATTTGGTAGTAACATTCACCTGTTACCTTTTTGCATACTGCCTCACACACTTCTCTGGTACCTTGTAAGGTAGGCTGGAAGACAATAATGAAAGGTGGTAGCTCATTCTGTAAGGTGAGGACTTGTTAAAGGCCACACAGTCCAGGGACATTTTCTTGGGACATATGCTGCTATTTGAAATTCTACATTATCAGATTAATTCATCTTAATACACAGGACTAAAATCAGTATTAAATCACCCACAGGACATTTTAAATTTTGTGACATCTCAGCCATAAACACAGGTACACACAAACATCATTTAATGGAGTCAGCACATTATACATATGTATTCATAAATGTATGCATGTATATGAAACAAAATCAAAGAGGACAAGAAATTGAGAGGGAACGAGGGGAAACGGGAGATGGTGGTGGGAAACTGGAAGGGATGGAAATAATGCAAAGACAATAATATTCTGTGAAATTCTCAAAATAATTTTTGTGTCATCTTTAGAGCCATATCCTACTTATTCAGCCAGTACTTGCTAATACTGAGGGAAACATACTCCACAGGCCTGCTTGAGATATCTTGTAAAACTCAGCAAACTATGTCACAATGCATAATCAAAGCTGAACCAAGCTTTTAGAATTGACATATTGTTCAAAGAATTCATCTGATAGGTAGCACACATCAAAGCTGAACTAGACAGTGTGCCACAGACTTACCAAGGTCAGCAAGGTTGTTTTTTTAATCTACCTAAAACATAGGGACTCGGTTGGATGTATTTGAAGGAGTGAAGTTGGGTGCCCACTAAGTTTAAAATACTGTAATAGCTCAATCATGTATAATCATAGGTTTTAAGAAAGTTAATGGAGATTTAAGTTTATTAACATGATGAAGACAGCAGCATCAAGCAAGCCACTGAGAGTAATTCTATGAAGTTAAGTCAATGACTCCTGTTTAGCCATTTCCTTATAATTTATTTTTACCACAAAGCTATTGTCACTTTATTTCCTTTTGAGAAATGGTCTCACTCTTTAGCCCAGGGAGGCTCCAAATTTGCCATGACTGAGGCACCTAGTCCCACTCCCTGCCTGCTTACAGGCCTACGCTATTATGCCCAGCTTCATGTCACACTTTAATGGTCCAAAAGTTACTTCAAAAATTAAATCTATATTTTCATTCTGGCTCTAAAATATTTTATACTTTCCCATCATGTGTGCACTCAGAGTCAATTAATTTTACTAGAAAATTATAACATTCTCATCTTCCTGTGGGTTATCTAATTTCAAGAAGTCACAGATGTAGTTAGAATCAGTATTTTCATATATGTAAAAGAAACACTTCTCAGTAAGCACTCAAAGATACAATCATATGTAAGTGTGTTTGTGTATTGACACTGTTCCATACCTGTTTTATTACCAATACTACTCTTGTTTGAGACAGGGTCTCATTCTATAGCTGTGGCTGGCCTGGAACTTGCTGTGTATTATAATAGGCCTGCCTCTGCCTTCCAAGTGCTGGGATTAAAGGTGTATACTACCACACCCGACTCACTGCAAATACTACTCTTAAATACCATGACACAGAACACAAAATATAAAAACCAACCCCACTGTTTTTAATAAAATACTGAGTGGTGGTTGTACTATTTAATACTTCCTAAGATTTACAAGCTTTGGGGGGTTTTTGTTTTTGAGACAGTCTCCCTGCAGCCTCAGCTGGTCTGGAACTCACTATGTAGACCAGGATAGCATCAATCTCAGTGGTCTGCCTGCCTCTGACTCCCAAGTGCTGAGATTAAAGGTGTGTGCAGTGATTTTAATTAAGTTCTATTAATTAAAAGAAAATGTCATTTGGTAAGAATTTTATTGATCACAATCAACAAAATTGCTTTAAAAACACAAACCACCCATTTTTATTATAGTTTCATATGAAAATGAAGTTGAAATATAGGCTAATCCAAAATTTTAAATATTGCTTGGTGTTGTGCACACCTTCAGCCCTAGCACTCAGTAGGAAGAAGCAAGTGGATCTCTCAGAGAACAAGGCCAGACTGGTCTACATAGAGAGTTTGAGGCCAGCTTGGGCTACAGGGAGACCTTGTCCAAAAAGATCAAAACAAAACAAAACAAAATAAAATCCCAATTTCTAAACATCAAACTATACAATAAAAGTTAAAAACACTTCAGGCAAGTTCACCGAAGTCTTTCAAGTCCCTTTGTAATGAAGCGTCCTTAGTTTCTTCCTGTGTTGCCTATTCATGCTTTTCAATTATCATCCCTCCATTAAGTTTAATAACTGCCAAACTGAGATAAAATCAAAATGTCTCCACTTGAAATTTTGAGAACAGCTCATTACCAGTACCATGAAGAAGGCATGAACTTTCTCCCTCAAAAAACATTTCACAAAATTTACTATGCTTACTGAGGGAATTCACCAACTTTTAATACCTGTGTTGTTCTCAGAACCCCAGCTTAGAAACTTTTACTCAAGTTAGGTGTAGTGCCATATTCCTATGATCCCAGCATTCAGGAGGCAGATGCAAGAGGAGCAGGATTAAAGCAAATCTGAGGCCAGCCTGGGCTACATGAGTCCCTATCGCAACCAAAACATGATCAACATCATTAACAACCCCTCCGCCCCCCAGAGAGACAAAGAACAAATAAAATTTTACTGAAAGTGCCTCGGACAGGACAGAAAGCTAAAATTTATTATTTCTCAAATATCAGTGTCTAGATCTTTTGCTATCTACTACACACCCCAATACTCTCAATTCCTTTCTGATCCAAAGTGCGTGCGGTTTCTTTTAACTGTTTCCCTTAATTTTCAAGACAGTCAACAGAATGGAAAAATTTGGACTGATTTTTACAGTGTTTTAAAAAGGAGGGCTAAAAACCTGGCTTAAAATAGTTAAGGGTTTCTTTCAAAAGCAAATCAAACCTTCAAGTTTACCACTTAAGGTGACAAACTTTTAATGAAATCAAAAAACTATCTCATACAAAACTTTGAAAAGTCAAACTTTTAATATTAGGAATATACGCCTATTTCCAGATTAGAAAGAGAGAAAGAAAGAGAGGGAGGGAGGGAGAGACCCTGTCTATAAATCCTTTACTTGGACTTAGTAAAGCTCTGCTGGGGCCAGTTATGAAGGAGAGAGAAGGCAGGGCTACAAGACCATTTTGTCTAGTTAGACTCCTATAAAACCAAGCATTTGGACTGTGGTAACTAGATCCTGCTTCCAACAGCCTCAAGAGAGGCCATGGAGCTAATATCAATGTAGTACATTTCCACCTTAATTACATCAAATGTTCTACACAAACCAGTCTAGTTAGGTAAGAAGCTAAGTTTCCACTCATGAATGATGGCAAGTGCCCTACATCCAGAAAAGCCAAACTGCTACAAACAAGGAGCACCAATTTGCCAAATATCACTTTAAAAACAACTTTTTAAAGATCTGAAAGCGTTTCCATGAGAGAACTGTAAAGTCCCAAATTTAGTCAAAGTTTGTCAATTGTAACAACAAAAAAAAACAGATGGTATTAATCTCTTTGGTAAGGTACCCTTCCATTTCTGAAACTGTGGCACTAAATTGTGATCTTAAAGAAAATAAGATTAAATGATTAAGAGATGATAAATCATACTGGGGGTTTCCCCTACTTGTTTATAAACTTGTTTTAACCTCCAAAGGCATTTCAAAGTTAACAGTCTATTGTTGCCCAGTGATTCCAAAGTTACAGTTATGACTCACATACAAAGCACTCATCAACTGTTAGTTTTTCACTTAGCAAACTGCAACTATTACATTCTACAAAATGAAACATTTGATCCTTAACATCTACAACTCAGTCAAGTCCTTCAATTAACTGTAATAAGTCAGCTGCTTTTCATAAGTTTTAAAGTGAAGTAACTTTTGCCCCGAAAAAAATTTTTTGGAGGGGGGCATCTATTTAAACTTGTTTCTTAAAAAAAAAAAAAAAAAACAAAAAAAAAACACAAGCATAATTAGGCCAGTATGCTCAGCTTTTTTGCAGTGCTGAGGTCTTCACACAAGGTGAACACTAGCAGTAGATCCAGCCAGCCCTTTGCTCTTTTATTCATTTTGAGACAGTGCCTTCTAAATTCTCTGGGCTGGTTTCAACCTTCTGATTACAGGCCCAGCTTTGTTCCATTTTTATTATTAAAACTGTCAGAATAGGAGTACAACGATAATATCTTCCCAGTGCTGAAAGGTTTCTAAGCTGGGGTATGGTGGCAAACATCCCAGCACCCTGGAGGCTGAGGCAGGAAGGAGGACAGCATATCTGAGACCAGCCTAGGCTACATAAGACCAAGACTTAAGATCTCTTTATCATAGAAAAACACAACAAAGGCAACAATATAAACCTTTCGATAGATACACCTCACACTACAATTATACACGTGACTTTTGATAATGAAATGCTTTCTTAATAAGGTGGTATATAAGAGACCATCCTCATCTAAAGCTGCCACTTTCATGACCAAGGTGAGATTACACTTCTTCTAAGCTACACAAGTCAATTCAGGTCCTCAGCTACAGGACTCAAGAGGAAGAGGCATAACCCATGTGTTAAAGGCACTCTGATCTTCCTTTTTGTTAAGTATAAAATACTTCAAAAGCTAAACTTTCTTTTCTAAGGTCAATTCAGAATTACATTCATGTTTAGCACACTTTCTGTGATTTTACAGAGCCTGCCATCAACAGTGTGAAACATAGTCCTCTGTACAGCCTGTCCACCTAGGCAGATCACATTCTTCTAAGGGGTCTAATTTTTGAACTCTATGATTCACTAGTCATATATAGCTCTGATTGGCTGCTAACTGAAAACTTCTGAGCAGATGAGAAACGGTAGTCTGAAAGGGGAAAATGCAATCCCTGCATCCCTCAAAAGTTGGGCCTTCACATACTAACCACCCAATGACAGCCACTGCACAGTACCAAAACTGTTTCAGTGAACAAGAATTATCTGTAAACTTGAGCTTGCATGGACCCTTAAGTCGAGAGCAGCTCTCATTTTAGGCTGTAGCTCTTGGGACTGTCAAAGGATTCCTAGAAGCAAAGACAGTGTACTACTGTAGGGCTATCCTGCTTAATCAATGCTTTCAACCTTTCTTAGCTGTGAAACAAGAGCTACAAATTAATTCCTAAAAGCAAAGTACCACAAGCACCCCAATTGGAAAGTAGTATCTGTAAAGCTTACGATAGAGAAACAAAAAATAAAACAAAAAGACAAGATTCTGCAGTCACAAGTACTTTAATTTTAAAAAACAAGTCACTTATTTAAAAAATAAACAAATGACACCATTCTACTCTAAGTTGATACAAGTAAAAATGAGCGGAGGTGCTGTTCTCACAGGTAATATGCAGCAGGAGGTTCCAACCTGCACAGCTCTTCCACTGCACACACTTGGCACTCAGCTGTAAAGTTGGATTAAGACACTCCTCCCAGAAATAACATTCCACTGTCAAAACTATTTTACTTTGAAAGGTTAAACAACCCAAGCAGTTTAAAGAGTTTTATTTTGAAAATCATTACAAAGCACAGAAAATTCTTACAGTACCAACCGAAGTATTACAGTACAATCTTCCACAACAAAATTGGAGCACACAAGTTCCGTGGGAATCCTCGACTTCCTTCAACTGTCAATACACTGCACCCTGCTTAAATGGCTGTACCTGGAAACCAAGGTATGCAATTCCTTAGAATTAGAAGTCAGCATCAGAAGTTAAAAATGTCAACGATTTAGGGGGAATGAGAGGAAGAGTATTAATTCCAACTTCCACAGCAAGGTAAGGCCAAGGCTATGATAAATGATCCATGAGCTGTACACAATCTTGTAAGCACTCAATTTAGACACCTCAATATTAGGATGTCTGTGAAGGGTTCACGCTAGTGGAGCTCGGTTATCAACAGAAATTGAGATCTGTAACATTATCTTAAACCGAGGCAAAGATCGGAAAGCAGGCTGACCTAAATTTAGTTTACAAATAACTAAAAAGTTGCAGGCTTTAGCAGCGAGTCAGCTACTCACTCGGGACAAATCTGCAACACAGTCTCAAAGGCCAAAACGTAGGGGGCAGTCGTTTATTATCCTCGGGGTAACCAGCCCGAGGTGGACGCGAGAGGTTCCCGCAAGTCTGATCATCTATCAGACAGGGCGTCCGGGCCGGCGCGGAGCACCCTCGGCATTTCCTTGCAGAAAGCGGAGAGAAACTAGCCTGCGCACCGCGGGCAACATGACAGGCCCTTCGGAGGCTCCACGTGGGGCTGCAGAGCCCGCGGGGAACTGCACCCAGCGCCTGCGGCCCCGGAGCGCCACCCAGCGGCCCGCTAAGGGGCCTGCAGGCGGGGCTCGCGCCCCGCGCGCCGCACCCCCACCGCCGCCCAGCCCGCTCCCCTCTCCGGATGCACAAGGCCCAACCCTAGAACTGAGACCACAAAATGGCTGCCGGCGGCTTCGTCACGTGACCCCTTTGTGCCTTTCGGGGCCCCGAACTCCGCAGGACCCGCGTACCAGCGGCCGGGGTCGGGCGGAGGCCTTCGAGGGGACCCCGCCGGGCCGCA
>NW_008353342.1:5049206-5050006 GCF_000622305.1 Nannospalax galili
CGGCCGGCGACCGCGAGTCGGCGGCGGAGAGAAGATGGCGGCCATTTTGTGTGGGTCTGCTGCTCCGCCGCCGCCGCCGCGGGCAGCGGAGGGCGCGGGCCTGGCGGCGGGTCGGACAGGGGAGTTAACACGTACCGACTCCTCTTCCTTCTCCATTCCGGTGGGCATCTGCGGCACGGCCCGGTTTATCGAGGCGTATTCGTGCAGGTCGGGCAGATCCTCACAGCGGAACACCGGCAGCGGCTTCGAGGCGTCCAGCGCCCGCGCCCGAAACGACAGTTTACTCATCTCAGGCGCAGCAGATACCTCTCCGCTCTGGGGAAACGGCCCCGGCCAGCGGGATCATGGAGAACCGGGGGTTCGGTCCCCACTCGCCTGCCGCTGCCGGGGACTTGGGGGCGGAGCGCCAAGCCCGCCGTCCGGGCCCTAACACCAGCCGGGAGGGTGGGAGGCTGTGCCGCTCCGCGCCTCGCTCGCTCGCTCTCTTCAATACGCCATGGCCAACATGGCGGACATTAAAACTCCACTGTGCGCTCTTCAGCCAACCCCAGCCATTCCCCACACTGCATCGCGCAGCGGCGCGGGCACGCGCGGGGGGAGCGCGGGCTCGAGCGGGCGCCGGCACCCCAGCCGGGAGGTGGGGAGGCGGTGCCGCTCCGCGCCTCGCTCGCTCGCTCTCTTCAATACGCCATGGCCAACATGGCGGACATTAAAACTCCACTGTGCGCTCTTCAGCCAACCCCAGCCATTCCCCACACTGCATCGCGCAGCGGCGCGGGCACGCGCGGGGGGAGCGCGGG